>NC_081191.1:81532041-81832041 GCF_902713425.1 Acipenser ruthenus | reverse complement strand
AAAAAAAAAAAAAAAAAAAAAAGTCAATGGCAGAAGACGCCATCAAACTGCGGGGCTGGTTCCTGGAGAATGCTGGGCTGGAGGCCCAGTCTCTACCCATAGTCGTCCGGGCCCTGTGGATGATGGACAGTGAGAGATGGGAGGCATATCAGGAGGAACACACCCCAAACACCTTGGAGGAAGGTGTGGAGTTTGTCCTCAGCTACCTGGAGGCAACCATAAAAGGAACAGCAGCCCAGGTAGCAGGACCACCAGCAGAGGAGTACCTGCTGTCCCCATCTCCACCAGCAGAGGGTGAGTACCTGCTGTCCCCATCTCCACCAGCAGAGGGTGAATGCCTGCTGGTTTTGCCTCCACAGCCCAAGCGGGAGGAGCCCGAACGTCCTACGCCTGAGTGGGAGGAGCCCGAACATCCTACGCCTGAGTGGGACTTGACCGAACGTCCTACGCCTGAGTGGGAGGAGCCCGAACGTCCTACGCCTGAGTGGGAGGAGCCCGAACGTCCTACGCCTGAGTGGGGGGAGCCCGAACGTCCACAGCCCAAGAGGGGGGAGTCGGTGCGTCCACAGCCCAAAAGGGAGGAGTCGGTGCGTCCACAGCCCAAAAGGGAGGAGTCGGGGCGTCCACAGCCCAAAAGGGAGGAGTCGGTGCGTCCACAGCCCAAAGGGAGGCAAGTCGGGGCTTCCACAGCCCTAGGACCCAAGCCACCAGCAGAGGGAAAATGCCTGCTGGTTCAGCCCCAAGAGCCGGAAGGGAAGGAGTTACAGGCTCAACCCCCTGAAATTTTTTTGGGGGGAGAGGGGCAGGAGGCTGGTGTTCCCCAGCAGCCTCTATTCATGCTGAGGAGGGCAGCACGGTGCGCACCAGCCCAGCCGCCACAGCGAAGGGAGCCAGCGCCGCCAGGAGCTGGAGCTGCCTCTGCCTCCACCACCGCCAGGAGCAGAGGCTGGAGCTGCCTCTGCCTCCACCACCGCCAGGAGCAGAGGAGCTGGAGCTGCCTCTGCCTCCACCACCGCCAGGAGCAGAGGAGCTGGAGCTGCCTCTGCCTCCACCACCGCCAGGAGCAGAGGAGCTGGAGCTGCCTCTGCCTCCACCACCACCAGGAGCAGAGGAGCTGGAGCTGCCTCTGCTTCCGCCACCGCCCGGAGCAGAGGAGCAGGAGCTGCCTCTGCTGCCCGTACCTCCACAGGGAGTACGGTGGCCGGAGCCCCAGAAAGGGGAGCTGCCGGCCACGAAGAAGGGGGACGAGGTCTGGAGACCACTTTCCCCAGCAGCAGTTTCGCTGCAGGAGTTCTTGTGGCCGGAGCCCCACAGGAGGGAGCTGCCGGCTACGAAGAAGGGGGAGGTCGGGGGACCACCTGCCCCTGCAGCTTTTTCGCTGCAGGACGGGACCAGCATGCTGTCAGCCGTGCCACTACCGGCAGGGGAGCTGACAGCATTTCCAGCCATGGGCCCACTGAAGCCTCCCTTCCCAGCCCGAGACTTTGGCCTGGACTGCTGGGTATTTAAGGGGGGAGGTGGCCGTTGAGGCCATGTGTGCTTTGCACAGGGGGGGGGGGGTATATGTTGCAAAGTGCCCGTTAACAACAGCTTATATTGCATCTACACTGCTATTGTAAATCCCCCTGCTGCTTTACTCTTATGAAGGAGTGTGGCAAAGTGCCGGCCCTGTGTGTATTTTGTGTGTTATGTGTTGCTGTATGTTGCGTGTGTTAATGTTGGTGTATAGATTGGTACACGGGATATAAACGGGTCTGTGTTTCACGTGTGATTTAAAAAGGTAGATTTGTATTTAGGCACGAGGAGGGCACAAATCACTTCACGTGCTGGTTAAATGTAATATGTGAGCACGGGGTTGCACAGAATTAATTCACGTGCTGGGATTCAAGTGAATAATTAATTAGTAATTGAATCCCAGCACAATAGTATATATAGACGCACATTTCTTTCAGTCGGGGTTGGGTGTTCGGAAGAGGAGAACGGGTGAGAGAGAGAGAGGAGTGATTAGAAGTAAAATCGTAAACGTAAAGTGTTTGTTCTCACCGTGTCTGTTTGTCTGTCCGTGCACCGTTTGTTTAGTGTTAGTCGTTTTGTATGTCTGTTTATTTTGGCGCAAGTGCCGTGTCCTGTTTTGTGCTGTTTTCAAACCTTTTATTTGTTAATAAACGCTGAGTGCAGCCATTGCACTCAGCTCATCACAACCACTGTCTGTGTCTGTGTATTCCTTTCTGGTCTGACGCCACCCACTCTGGCCGTCTTTGTGACAAGGAGTTAAACCTGTCAATATATGATAGATAATTACGTTTGACCACCCAACTATAACACCTCAAATTTCTTACAAATCTCTGTTACTGCTTCTCAAAATGCATAACAAATAACTCAGATCACCATTAAACACTACAAACAACATCATCTGTTATTGTACCTGTTTACTGCTGCACAGACAGCTGCTGTGGTGACAGCTACTGGAGTGTTGCATGTCTAGCAATATGAAGGAGCTCGAAAGAAACTGCTCCAGTCTGGGTTGAATTTGTATCTATAGTGTTTGCGCTTCTTTTGAGTTTTGTAAGAGGTTCGATTTATTCTCAAAAATAATTAATCTTCTTCAGGTAAAGTTAATCAACAATTGTTTATTCAGGAATCAAAATGTAAACAGGAACAAAGCCAATCAAAGAGCACAAACAGCATACAGTAGCTGGCATCAGTGGAGATGTTAGTTTCTGAGCTGGCATCAGTGGAGATGTTAGTTTCAGAGCTGGCATCAGTGTAGATGTTAGTTTCTGAGCTGGCATCAGTGTAGATGTTAGTTTCAGAGCTGGTATCAGTGGAGATGTTAGTTTCAGAGCTGGCATCAGTGTAGATGTTAGTTTCAGAGCTGGTATCAGTGGAGATGTTAGTTTCTGAGCTGGTATCAGTGGAGATGTTAGTTTCAGAGCTGGTATCAGTGGAGATGTTAGTTTCAGAGCTGGTATCAGTGGAGATGTTAGTTTCTGAGCTGGCATCAGTGTAGATGTTAGTTTCAGAGCTGGTATCAGTGGAGATGTTAGTTTCAGAGCTGATATCAGTGGAGATGTTAGTTTCAGAGCTGGTATCAGTGGAGATGTTAGTTTCAGAGCTGGTATCAGTGGAGATGTTAGTTTCTGAGCTGGCATCAGTGGAGATGTTAGTTTCAGAGCTGGCATCAGTGAAGATGTTAGTTTCTGAGCTGGTATCAGTGGAGACGTTAGTTTCAGAGCTGGTATCAGTGAAGATGTTGGTTTCTGAGCTGGTATCAGTGGAGATGTTGGTTTCTGAGCTGGCATCAGTGTAGATGTTAGTTTCAGAGCTGGTATCCGTGGAGATGTTAGTTTCTGAGCTGTTATCAGTGGAGATGAGATGTTAGTTTCTGAGCTGGTATCAGTGGAGATGTTAGTTTCAGAGCTGGTATCAGTGGAGATGTTAGTTTCAGAGCTGGTATCAGTGGAGATGTTAGTTTCTGAGCTGGCATCAGTGTAGATGTTAGTTTCAGAGCTGGTATCAGTGGAGATGTTAGTTTCAGAGCTGGTATCAGTGAAGATGTTGGTTTCTGAGCTGGTATCAGTGGAGATGTTGGTTTCTGAGCTGGTATCAGTGGAGATGTTAGTTTCAGAGCTGGTATCAGTGGAGATGTTAGTTTCAGAGCTGGCATCAGTGAAGATGTTAGTTTCTGAGCTGGTATCAGTGGAGACGTTAGTTTCAGAGCTGGTATCAGTGGAGATGTTAGTTTCTGAGCTGGTATCAGTGGAGATGTTGGTTTCAGAGCTGGTATCAGTGGAGATGTTGGTTTCAGAGCTGGTATCAGTGAAGATGTTGGTTTCTGAGCTGGTATCAGTGGAGATGTTAGTTTCAGAGCTGGCATCAGTGCAGATGTTAGTTTCTGAGCTGGTATCAGTGGAGATGTTAGTTTCTGAGCTGTTATCAGTGGAGATGAGATGTTAGTTTCTGAGCTGGTATCAGTGGAGATGTTAGTTTCAGAGCTGGTATCAGTGGAGATGTTAGTTTCAGAGCTGGTATCAGTGAAGATGTTGGTTTCTGAGCTGGTATCAGTGGAGATGTTAGTTTCTGAGCTGGCATCAGTGGAGATGTTAGTTTCAGAGCTGATATCAGTGGAGATGTTAGTTTCTGAGCTGGTATCAGTGGAGATGTTAGTTTCTGAGCTGTTATCAGTGGAGATGAGATGTTAGTTTCAGAGCTGGTATCAGTGGAGATGTTAGTTTCTGAGCTGGCATCAGTGGAGATGTTAGTTTCAGAGCTGATATCAGTGGAGATGTTAGTTTCAGAGCTGGTATCAGTGGAGATGTTAGTTTCAGAGCTGGTATCAGTGGAGATGTTAGTTTCTGAGCTGTTATCAGTGGAGATGAGATGTTAGTTTCAGAGCTGGTATCAGTGGAGATGTTAGTTTCTGAGCTGGCATCAGTGGAGATGTTAGTTTCAGAGCTGATATCAGTGGAGATGTTAGTTTCTGAGCTGGTATCAGTGGAGATGTTAGTTTCTGAGCTGTTATCAGTGGAGATGAGATGTTAGTTTCAGAGCTGGTATCAGTGGAGATGTTAGTTTCTGAGCTGGCATCAGTGGAGATGTTAGTTTCAGAGCTGATATCAGTGGAGATGTTAGTTTCAGAGCTGGTATCAGTGGAGATGTTAGTTTCAGAGCTGGTATCAGTGGAGATGTTAGTTTCTGAGCTGTTATCAGTGGAGATGAGATGTTAGTTTCAGAGCTGGTATCAGTGGAGATGTTAGTTTCTGAGCTGGCATCAGTGGAGATGTTAGTTTCAGAGCTGATATCAGTGGAGATGTTAGTTTCTGAGCTGGTATCAGTGGAGATGTTAGTTTCTGAGCTGGCATCAGTGGAGATGTTAGTTTCAGAGCTGATATCAGTGGAGATGTTAGTTTCAGAGCTGGTATCAGTGGAGATGTTAGTTTCAGAGCTGGTATCAGTGGAGATGTTAGTTTCTGAGCTGGCATCAGTGGAGATGTTAGTTTCTGAGCTGGCATCAGTGTAGATGTTATTGAGCTGAGCAAAGAAATTACTTTGTACAGCACAGATATACAGCTAGCTTACATAATTTCCTGGACCAAATTATTTCCCTAGCATGAGACAAAGCACATTGTTACATTTGCATTTTTTCTTCACTTTACCAATGTCAGCAGAAACCCAGATAACAAGAAGTTATAGGGCAGCAGTGTGGAGCAGTGGTTAGGGCTCTGGACTCTTGACCGGAGGGTTGTTGGTTCAATCCCAGGTGGGGGACACTGCTGCTGTTCCCTTGAGCAAGGTACTTTACCGAGATTGCTCCAGTAAAAAACCCAACTGTATAAATGGGTCATTGTATGTAAAAATAATGTGATATCTTGTAACAATTGTAAGTCGCCCTGGAAAAGGGCGTCTGCTAAAAAAAATAAAAAATTAAGAACAATGCTATGAGTTTTGCTCAATTCTCACAGTCAGCAAAGCGCTATACCCAAACATCACAAGTTCAAACAACAAGACTGATGATTGCAAACGGCTAATGTGCACCAGCTATGTACAGCTTAATTTTAAGACTTAATTGAGCCTGTGTTGATTCAGAGCTTAAATTAAACACAGGAAAATAATGTAATGTTTACAGACAGTTTCAATTATTTCTTCACCATTTAAATGGGAAGTATAAGTAATAGGTTGTATAATGAAAATGAACAAAGGATGATCAGACAAAAAGAGCTTGTGCCATCTAACTGGAACAATGTGTACACTGACCCACATAAGGTGCGTGTTTACCAGAACATACCTGTGTGTTCAAATAATATAGTGTATTATTATGCATTCTGTGATACTTACCTAAAGTTATAGCATGTCACTTTTAACAAAAGTAAATGGTTTTAGAACCAGTTTCAATTGGTTTGATAATGGTTTGTATATACAGGCTCAAAACAGCTTATTAAGCAGAAACAATTTATGCAAAAACAAACATACATTCATACATACATTCATACATACATACATACATACATACATACATACATACATACATATATACTGTACAGTATAGGACATTGCAAATGTTCTCACTGGAACTCTGGATTGTAATTAATTGTTGTCCAGAACTATCTCAGGAATGCTCTGCTTATATTTTACAGCTGTAAATCGTCTGTCCTTTTCATTTCCTGTAACTGTTTATTCAATTTCCAGTTCAATTCTTAATTCACTCTTCAGTGTGTATAGGTTATTCTGAAAGACAGAATCCTCCTCTATAACAGAACAAATTTAATTATATCATCATAACTGGCCCAGTGATACTAATTTGCTCCCCAACATCTCCAGATTATAAACCATTTCAAGATAACATCATGCCCATTGAAGATCACTTCATTTGAGTTAGGAAGCAGCTCATACTCAACAGTAATATGTAAGGTAATCTTACAAATGTAATCAGCACAGAAAACGAGCAAGCAAACCAAAAGAAAAGGAAGTACTACAATTCTCCTTTATATCTCCCCAGACTGAAAGCAGGTAACTACCTCCAGAACACCAAAGATGATTACCTGCCAGCCCAGCATATAATGAACAGTTTTTGTTGTTTTTTCTGTAAATAAACATACACAAAAGTGCTTAACCCGCCGCCTTTTATAATATCATGCCCCTTTTTTTTCTCTCAAATAAATACATTTCAAGATCTGCTCCTGGGGAGCTCCTACACATTGATTTAAATAATCCTCATTATTATTTTCTGAACCCAGTCACATAGAAATGTTCCTCATATACTTCTTTTTTCAGCTACTGAGATTCATTATTATTGGGGAAATGTCATAGTGTGATATGGATAACTATAATAATGTGTAATAATGCACACAGTGACATGCATATTACCATATAATCTGACATTCCCATTGCAATCGTGTACTACAGTCATCTGTATTTAAATAATAATCTTCAACAACACTGTTTCAAAATGTCCCTTGTATGAACAAGACAGGGACTCCCCTAATAATGAATAAATCAATGAAAGATAAAAAATAAAATATATATTTATGCAGTCAATGACATGCACACGTCATGCATGCACAGGTATTTCACGTCAAAGACCGTAAAACCAGTCTTTGGAAAATTAAGTACATTATTTAAAATGATATTGCTCTGATTTAAATTAAATTGCAACTAAATATTTTAGCCTACCAAAAGTGTGTTGGTATCGAGGGAATAATTTTTTTTTTTTTTTTTTAAGACAAAAATACATGTTATGTAAAATTGATGTTTTCACTTTGTTACGTTTATTGTTAATAGTAATTGTTTGATGGGGGTCTTATGAAGTCTCCGTCGGCTGTATTACGATAAGGTACGATGTGATCATGTGATTGGGGTGTTCAGATGAATGAGCTAGATGAATGAGCTTGTATGAGCAGTATAATGATGACTATTAAAAGCTGCACACCCATGACTGCACGGCTGGAGCTGAATGGCTGGAGGATCCAGGTTGCAGAGATAAAAACGACTTTTGGCAAGTTTAGCTAATAAAAAGGCTGGAATTATTCACGACTGTCGTTCTGACCTGGGCCTCGACTGAGGAAAAAAAAAAAATGGCGTCTGGAAAGCCGTTGTGGGATTCCGTCAGAGAAAATATACTTATTGATTGGTTTAAAAGTAATCTTCTATACATCCATGGAAAAGAAAACTGGCTATTCAGTAGGAGATTTACTAGTATTAACTGTACTTTTGAAATCATTAATTTGTTTTCTTCGCACAAGTCAGCTACCTAACTATTTTAGGGAATCCTTCTGTATCATATTGTGATGGCAGCTTGACGTGGGTTCAGCGGGAAGAAAAGGAGACACTGCAAAAGATTTCTTTGGCGCTTGTCAGTGCCATTTATTGCACTAGCTGTGGGCCAGGGCTGGCGCTTAAAAGTGCCTTTGGTTTGAAAAGCAGGTAATAAAATGGATTATAGAATATAGCTCTCTCTCGCTCTACTCACTGCCACTCTCTCAGCACACACTCCCCCAAACGGCACGCAGGCTGCACCTTCTATAGAGTCAGCAGGCGGGAAAGAGCGGACCTGGTTGGAACCACGCTGCAGTAGCTACACAGACAGTCAATGAACACCATATACACTATGAACAACACAAATCTTGCCCCCAAGCAGTTCAATGCAGCACCAGAAAGTCCCACTCGAAAGTCCGGCGGGACCCGATGCTACAATATTAACGTTATACGTTAATTCAAATCATGTGATAAATACTATCCAGATATGGACTGTAGACCTATCAGTGGTTTCCCCCAAATATAAAACAATCACAAGTATTGGTGGCAGAAGTGTGATGATTGGATGATTGTGTGTATTGAATGGGTCACCTTTGGCAAAGATCGGTAAACATCACCGACTGCTGTTATTTTGTGTCATTTCGGATGTACGCAATATTATTTTGTTATTTTATTATTACGTTTGTTATTGTTGCATACATAAATCCGAAATTATAAAAAAAGAATACTGACACTGTGACATTAATTTACCAAGTGCACGCAGTCTGGTCATGTTTGGCAAATCCTTATTGAATGTGTCGCCTTTTGCGAAAGATATTAATTTAAAATAAATTACTAAGTAAACATCACAACCCTGAGCAAGTCCCTTAACCTCCTTGTGCTCCGTCTTTCGGGTGAGACGTAATTGTAAGTGACTCTGCTGCTGATGCATAGTTCACACACCCTAGTCTCTGTAAGTCGCCTTGGATAAAGGCATCTGCTAAATAAACAAATAATAATAATAAAAGTACTCTCGTAAATGCAGCATGGTATAAAATAAAGCTGCTTCTTGGCTAGAATATTCAGAAAAAAACGTCATGATGCTTTGTTGGGCATGTTGTTTTAGTGTAATTTACACAGCAAAAATTAAAGAGCACTCAAAACTGCAGCTGAATGTGCAGTATCCAAATGTGAAATGTTACACGTAGATTTGATAAGTAGATCGGTCAAATATAATTTTAGATTTATATAAAAAGGATAACGTTTGCAAACAGTTCTTATTTCACTTAAATGACAGCACACATGCAGTATGGCTTGCCTACTTGATTACTGAAGGTGAGCAGTAGCCTACTGTTTTATTGACAATGTGTGGGGGTGTTTTTTTTTTTTTTTTAATTGGGATATTTTTTTTGGGGGGGGGGGGGACCGCCTAAGGCCCCACAAAGACTAAAGCCAGCCCTGCCTAGTTCTACCCAGACACCAAGCAGACCCAAAAAATAAAAAAAAAACCTGAAGACCTCATTAGTGCAGCTACTAGACTGAGTAACATCAACTGGTATACTTTAAGATAGTAAAAATAATTTTAAGCAACAAGATACAAGATACAAGCAACAAGATAATTTTAAGCAAAAGAATTTCAGAAAAAAAAACATAAAAATGTGTTTTTATTCATCAAGATAGATAATGGATAACTATGAATAAGATTTTTGAAGCAAAAGAAAAAACTCTTTACTGCCATACTAACAAACTGTTCTAGCAAAAAAAAGGAACCTACTGTAAATATATATATATATATATATATATAAAACACTGTATTAAATACATTTAAACTTTATAAATATGTAATATATTACACTGTATTACACATTTGTTGACATAGCAGTTTCACACAATTTATATAGCATTTAGCTGCTAGCTAACAGAGAAAGCAAGAGAACTGAAGAAGTTCTATATTCCTCACAGACAAGCTTGGAAACACCAGCAGCATGGTTGCAGTGGTTTCAACCAAGGGAGGACATAGGTTGTACCACTGTCTCATTTCTCCAGGCACCAGCAATGACCTGTCCTGTCCCCAGGTCATCAGTGTCAATGCTGCCAGGCCAAGCTGCCCACGTGGGAAAAGGTTTCATTAGATAGGGCTTCGATCCAAATGCCTCATCAGCAGCTAATACATATGGAACCTTGGTCTCTCTTCCAAGAAGAGCTTGCGCATCCAGGATGTGCAATGTATTGTTTGCTAATGCTGAGCTAAAACCACATTTACGCCACACACCACCATCGCTCACATCCACATATAAAATGAAGGTCTGCATCCACAACAGCCATTAAAACCACAGAATGGCTGCCCTTGTAATTATAAATAATGAGCCAGAGTTTGGTGGTGGTTCAGTAATTATGTGCTTTCCATCCACTGCACCAATACACTGGAAACTGCCACAATTCAGCAAATGTTATGCTAATGGCCTTCCAGCCTTCTTCATTATTAGGCACACTCACATATCTGACACAAAGAGAATTATATAGTGCCTGGCAAGTTTCTACTACAACTTGTGAAATTGTTTTGCGGCTGACCCAAAATGTAAATTCCAGAGACTGGAAAGTCTACACAGTTGCCTGAAACCAAAATGTAATGGCAAATCGTTCACCAGGTGAGATGGCTTCATGCATTACAGTATCTCAATTCAAAGCCAGTTATTATAATAACATAAGAAGAGCATAAGAAAGTTTACAAACGAGAGGAGGCCATTCAGCCCATCTTGCTCGTTTGGTTGTTAGTAGCTTAATGATCTCAGAATCTGATCAAGCAGCTTCTTGAAGGATCCCAGGGTGTCAGCTTCAACAGCATCACTGGAGAGTATAAGAACATAAGAAAGGTATGAAAACATAAGAAAGAAAGAATATTATATCCACTATCATCTGCATTTGAAAGCTTCCTTAACAAATTCAAGAAAAAAACCTTTTGTTTTCTGTGCATCAATATTAGCACTATACTCTTGAACAATTACACAATTGATACTGTCTTTGGTTTTGTGGTGTATATTATGAATGTGAGTAATGGAAATACTGTAGAGGTGTGTTCGTAGTGTTTTGGTATTTTGGACTGCAGTGAAGTTGAATGGGTGGTCAACATGTTGATTAGGCTTCATAAAGTGAGGATCCTGAAAAGGTCAAGAAGGAGGATCATTTGATTTGATTTCACCTGAGTAACGTTTATTTATGTGAGGAGAGTCAGAAAATATAACCACTAGACTTCCCTGATGAAAAATAAACAGCACTTTATCGCACTAAATGACATTCTTATTAGAGCCAGGATCAGCTGTACATATTAACGTAGCTTACATTTACATGGTAACATTCTTATATGGAGCAAAGAGGTAAACTACAAACACTATTTTATCCACACTTTATTATCTACCTATTGCCAACCTAACATATCCAATGTTGCGTCCTTGGTATACAGTACACACAGTCAGCATGCATATACACCTCATTAAACACAATTATTATATATGCTATCCATCTGTTTAAACGAGGGAACACAATCACATGTAAAAATTTGAAAATAATGTCGATTCCACAAGCTTAAATCTGCATATTGTTTTAACGCAATGTTATGGTCTGTAGCAACTTATAAACACAACTAGTGGTTTTTGAAGTGTATATATTTTAAGCAAGCATACATCAGTAGCCTATTCAATACTTTCTTGCTTCATATTGTACTGTAGGTTATATCAGTGTATATATTGAAAAGCGGAAAAAAGAAATAACTGGTACATAAGCTGGCACATGCAAGACTTGAAATACAAACATACCACATTTTGACAGCATAGCATTTTCTGACCTTACACAGGTCACATTTTGGTACGTGTACCACTTTCTGGCCCTACACCGGTTCAGCTTTGGTGTATAATATTGTCCTGTTCCTAAAGATAAGAAAATTATCCATAATGACAGTGATGGCTCACCATCACAGGGAGCCATGCTGAACATAAAAACAACTTCTCTTACAGACATATTCACAGACACACGCCTAACCACTCACATCCAGCATTTTTTATTTTTGGGATGCCACACTCCTATAAAAGAATGCCTCAAGATATACACCTATTTTATGCTTGACAAAGATGTTCAATGCGCTTCGAATAATATGTTCAGTGAGCTTCTCTGCAACCTATACATTCTGATGCTCAGTTTTTAGATCTGGGAACGTGCCTGCAGGCTCTTGTATATCTAACAGGGAAGTTTGTCATGTGACCTGTAAAATGTACGTCAGAACACATTAATACTAAATCTAACTTTTTTAAAGTCTGTCTGCACTCCTTATTTATTTTATTTTAATTCCTTCATCATCTGAGTTCTACACTATCCCGCATGACAACACAATCAAAACACTGCGCTGCCCAACCCTAAAATACCAGGGCAAAGTCCATCACAGTCGAGATGAATAACTGCAGGAACAAAACATCAGAATAAAACAATCGCACACTCAATATTTCTAGCTGAAGAATATCTTTATTGAAAAGTCACCTTAAAAATCCTGACGCCTTTCTACAGCAGCGTAGCAGGGCGAGGGTGGAGTCAGTTGTTCAGGTTTATTCCATGAGAAGCATCCACTTGCTGTAGAACTATCCTTTCCCAGTCAGATAGCCCAGTCTATTATTTAATTATTGTTTATAATCATTTCTTGAATGGCAATCCTATCAATTGAGTTTCTCTTTAAGTTCTTTAAATAATATTTGAGCTTTCTTCAAAGTTTACAGTATTAATTATTGGGTGTTGCTTAGAGCTGTTGGTTAAAGTTGTTGGTACAAGCTCTCCTTTTTCCTCCAAATGACTAACCAAACCCAGTGAAACAAAGAAAGGCTCTTTCCTGACCATGAAGTTATTTACAACTTACACACATATACTGTATCTCATTACTACAATAACACACTGAAGTCTCAGGAATTCTAAGAGTTAACCCAAAAGAACAAGGGCCTCACTTTATGTCTCTGGTTGTCATAGAGACAAGGCTAGATGGTCTCCAACTTCATTCTTAATTGTAATTTCCAGGTGTTGGACTCTTTTTACCTGTTTTATGGTCTTACAGTACTGTATCCTGACTAAAATGTCAGCTTCCAGAGAGCACAAATGTGACATATAGCATTGATTAAACTATGAATACAGTGTCTGTAAAATTATTATGCATACAATATATGTGTAATTTCTTTATTCAAAAACAAGTACACATCATATTATTTCATGAAATGGGCTACTAAATATGTACTGTACCTACACATGCACCACAATATCCCAATATAGCAGAACATAATCCCTTTTGAAACAGCGTCAATAGCGGCAGGTGGTTAATGACTAGCTCGTCTCATAAAAACAGTAACAGGCATACAACATATTACACTGATGAATGCAGAAAGTTGTAACTTTTAAGTTTTTTATTGAGATTGTATGATTGAGTGTTGAAAGTGTACTCAAAGTACAAACGCTTAATGTAACAAGTGAACTTCTTGAACTGCAGCCCGAGGTGGAATGAAATAAACTGGAGTGGCCCCTAAAATCAGTTCCTGCAATTGTATAATTAACTGGAAGTCCATCAAGTGTTAATCCCTGACTTTATTAAATTAGCCACTACCCTGTTCATAATTATCTAACAGCAATTTACACTATGTATTTAGATTTAGATATGTTTCAATGAGAACTCAGTGTTATGAATAAAATATCATAAATATACACATTTGATAATAACTTCTCGTCAAAACGTCTTTCTGTTTATTAATAAGTATGCTTTAATAAATGTAAAGCTTTGGTTGTACCATGTATTTGGACCCACACAAAATTACAATCTTCAACAAAACCTTCAGTTTATTACCTCAAGCAGCTTTGACTTTGATCATGGTCTTTAAAAAGCTAGTATCATGTCCCTACACCGTAGGATATAACAATACCTGTAAGCTGTATATTGGACCTTGCTGTACTGTTTCCTATCTTTCCAGATCACTTTAAAAAACTTTCAGTACTTTTTCAGAATTATGAACTGCTTCAGGCAACTCCGATCTATCTTGAAGCTTGGTGGTGTGTTTACATCTTTGGCTGCTTTCCCTGAATTAGTGTGTGTGTTATATTCTTTTCTGTTTTCAAGTCCATTTTATCTGAAAATATTAAAATATTATCTGAAAATATTAAAGGATAGTGTCTTGAGATTGCAATGCCCATTCTCTTGCTGTACGGTGGTTGTTTATAAAGTAGGTACTTTATCATGTCATCCCAAAATCTGTTATGTTCATTTTTTCCATCATTTAGGGAATATTCAATCTTTTCCATATTGCATACTTCTAGCATTCCTCCAATTTGCAAGCTTGGGTATTTGATCTGATCCCCAATGTACTCAATTATTACGCAATTTAAAAAAAAAAAACAATTTTGTTTTACTTTTGCTACATATTAACTTTTACTACAAAAAAGAGAAAAAAGGTTATCTCACTCAAATGATCTGGAGCTGGACTTTTTAGGAAGCTTTTTTCATATTTCCGTTGTTGCTGAAGTATTAATCCCAGAGTCTGTAGTAA
This sequence comes from Acipenser ruthenus, assembly GCF_902713425.1. NCBI lineage: Eukaryota > Metazoa > Chordata > Actinopteri > Acipenseriformes > Acipenseridae > Acipenser > Acipenser ruthenus. Next base: position 81,817,747 of record NC_081191.1, on the reverse strand, counting down.
TGTGCCAGAACCTTTTAACAATATGACATTATCATCTATTCTTTGAAAGAGCTTCAATTAATTGCACTTCTGTAGCCCTTCTTAACATTCTGTTTCTAATAAGGCTGACATATGGATAGCTTTTCCATTTATGATTTCATTATGAAAAAAGCTTTTTTCTGCGTTTTCTACTCTCTACATGTGCCTACACAGTTGAAACTTGTTGACATTGTAATTGTAGCTAAATTAATTCAGAGACGTGCCAAATTGACTGTAACACTTTTAGTGCAATGACCTTTAAGGTTAGCCTATTGTTTTTTGCAGGTGACTGATTTGTCTATTGTTTGCTCTCTGATTTCGAAGTTCGCATACACTGCCCATTGCCTTATAGTTGTGGTTTCGTGGATTTTACAGAAAAGAGGTTCGATGTCCCTGCAGTACTGTCTTCAACTTTTAGGTGATAACAAAAAAGGCTTTTTCAGTATGCAAGAATTTGTTGGTGTTTGCATTAAGTTACTTTTTCTTAAATGCAGGGGTTTTCATTAAAGTCTATAGCAAGGTCTTACAAATACCAAGACTTTTGACCTCAGACCTACAAAAACACAGGAAACGTTAGCAACCAGTCCCAAAAGCAGAGTCCTTTGTTTGTAGAAAGACTTTTTTTTGTGGATGCTGGAATTTTCAAGTAGCGTTCCGTGAAATCCAAGGTGGAACACAGGAAGTGAGGCACACTGGGAGTTTTAAGATGAATTTTACATTTTATGAGGAGTCCAGATTCGCAAATTCCCCAAGAAATATACTGTAAGGAAAAACTAAAGTCACACACAAATTAAAAGGTAGGAATTCACAGTTTCTAATTGATAGATAACGTGTTTAAGTAGTACGGTGTTCATTTAAAATAAGACCTCTTACAGAATGAAATGGTATCGACAGTGGTATTATGTGGAGCTACCACATATGTGCATTATAAATGAATAATGTTGCAATTTATGCTGACATATCGATATTTAGTACTCACTGTGCTCTCTCCCTTATTTTGAAAGCTCAGTGTTGACAGGTATGCAATGTGTAAGCAACAGAAGAACCAATAGTGTTTTAAACCAGTCATATTTAGATTATTAAAGTTGAGAGGACAGATGCTAACTATTGCTAACAGTCAAATCCTTGCTTGTTCAGGTTTTTTAGGTTCAGCACTAAAACTACATGCCGCACATGTATGGCATCCGCACATACATGTATGGCGTGTGGTGGTGGGTTGTCAGTAACAAGAGCTTTACATGCCCTTTGATGTAGACACACTGCCCACAAAGAAAACTAAAAGATTAAAACAATGATTGTTCAAATCTTTGTGTTGGTGGAATCCATTTTTTTTTTGTATCCATTGCTCTGTCAAAGGAAATTAAAACGAATGCCCCTATTCGTATTTGCTAATCTACTGCTACCCTTCTTCAAATGGAGAACATATTGGATTTGGTCCTGTTTAATAATCGTAATAAATAAAGAAAGAAAGAGAGAAAATAAACACATACAAAAAAATTATAAGTAATATATGCCCTGCTACAAGTGCACAATATGTCTTCAAGCATCCTGAACAATGTACAAGGACTGAAAATCTATGGGGCATAATGTTTTCTACACCTGGGATTGGATATGTTATAGTAGGTGGGGATGTGCTCAGTCATAACCAGTGATAGCCACATGCACACAGTTGACTGATTATTCAAATCAACCTGTTTCCTTTCTTTATAATAGAATCGGGAACATTCCAGAAAATTGATGAGAACAGCTGAGGTGTCACTAAATAGCCTTGCAAGGAGGTGATTGTTACTACCAACGTGGTAATGAGCTGAGATATTACACTACAAGATGGATTATTATTATTATTATTATTATTATTACTATTATTATTATTATTATTATTATTATTATTATTATTATTATTATGCATGTTCTTTGTCAGAGTTGGGGTGTCTAACAGCTATATTCACTTTTTGCTGATAGGAGAGAAAGGGCAGCTATTGAGTCTGGGCTTACCTTTTAATTATGACACCATTATATTACCAATTACCAAAGCAGTGATATAAATATAGGTGTGTTTGTTGAAGTTTTAGAATAACATTATTAAAAAATGTAAAAAGATACTGTTTACCGTTAATCTTGTGTGACATCGGAAGGCAAGCCCTAGAATAAATCTCTATTCTCACAGGGCCTTGTGACTAATCAGCATGTACCCAGCAACCTCCACTGGAAAACGTTTGCATAATCTCTACCTCTGCTAATTAGTTTACAAAACGCTGGATATTTGCCTTCCTAAAGTGAGCGTGGATTGAAACAATGGTCTAATTAGCAGCGGGGTATCGCTGGCCTACCCCCCCCCCCCCCCCCCCCATGCTATTATATTATAACCCCCCTGAAATTTGAGTAAAATTGTATCCTCCTGTTAATACAACACACAATACCAATTCATGCTGCATTGTTAAACTGCTTTGGATATTAACAGTGAACACATTCGTACAGTGCCATTAGACTGAAAATGTTTGAATACTGAATCGGTTTAGAGGGTGTCCAGTCCAGTCCAGAGAGCCCAAAGATGTTACTGGTGGAGGCAGGGTGTGAATGTAATACCTTCCACCTCTCAGCCCAGTATCTAAACTATTACACAAAAGTGTCTGGTCTGCTTGTGCAAGCAGTTATAGAGATTTTCATTACCTGGATGATTTCTGACCAGGGAACAAATTAAATAACTTTGGCCTACATATCATGTTCACTTCAGTGTCATCCAAATAATATCTTGTTAAACTGGCTTTGAACTGTAAGCACGGTCCTCTCGGTTGTCAGGTCTACTGTAGAAGTATCATGAAGGCCTGGTCACAAGATGCCACAAGATGCCTGCATGTTGTCTTGTACAGTAAATACTGTGGTCACACGAGAGACAAGTTTGCTGTCAACAAAGTGCCAACATGCTGGCAACAAAATACTGTAAACCAATAATTATTTGTTTTATATATTTTGTGAAATAAACTTACCATGTCAAAACGAAAAAAGGCAGCTGCCACTGTTGTATTACTGGCAGTTGTAAATGAATAAGAGAAGAAAATGAGAGAAAAAAAAGATTATAATTACATTATAATGGCTTGTAATTTTGATCTGAAATTTTCATGGTACAAAAAGGACTCGTCCAGAATAGTGCTTTTCGCTCGTGGTGAAAAAATATGAATCTGTTCCGGAGTTACAAGGATACACAAGCACATGGTTAACTGCAGGTACCTTGGGAGTGCACCTGCAACGTCATTTAAAAACCTAGCCTCCACATCACATCAGATTATGCCTTCATATTCAGTATACTGTGATTGAGTTACTGAGACTGTATTCTGCATATAAATGTGTAAGCATTTTAATTTTTTTTACCATGTGACATCGTATCACCAGCAAAATAGAACAGTGTCCTAACCCAGGCAGTACGTTGCCGGTTTGTCAGCACCATGTTGACCAGCGTGGTCACACAAGGCAACATTCATCAACAGTCTCCCTCTTGTTGCCATCAACAAAAGTTGCTTGTGTGACCAGGCCTGAAGAGAACTTGTATAAAGTTTCAGACCATGGATATTTCAGGAATGTAGGAGTGCTACTGATGTTCTTGTTACCAGCTAATTTCCACGGTTAATCATCTCTTGTCAGTGCACACTGTGCACACCATTGAAACACGTCAATCACAACTGTACTGCATTATCTCAGCAGTGCTTAATGGCATATTTGGCTTACACTAACATAATAGTAAATAATTGGGTCTCAAATGAAACCTCCAGGGTGGTTTTACCACTCAGGTAATGACAATAGCTTTCTTTGGAATAAACACAGCTATTTCTATTTATGGGAATTTGCGATGGCCTGACTGTAAGGATTGTTAAACACTGAACCTGTCTATCAAAGAAAACATTGCTCCCTTGCATTTCTTTTCATTCAGGGATATTATGGTTCTTTCAAATGTACAGTATACTGCTGCAGGTGTTTTTTGCCAATGTCATAAAAATGCTTTCCCCTGAAAGTTTTGGGAAATAAATATCATACATTTTGTTATTGACATACAGTAATATAAAAATGTGCAGTGTATATTTATCAGCGTAGCTTGCAGGTCAGTGAAGGAAGTATACAATACAATTTAATAAATAGTGTTTTGAATTATAATAGTCATTTATAATAATACAATGTATAATAAACATCTTCACAGGCAGGGAAGAACCTTTTAAAAAAAATCTTTAAATAAAGCTTCTAATATAACTTGTCTATAATTCTAATCCCTGGATAATTTTGATGAAGTATATACTGGTATTGATCTTACGACACTTAATTTTAATTGATCTGCTCCATGCTTCAGCGTCATTTGTGTCGTACACCATGACATCATTCAGAACTCTTATCTACCACTTACCAAGGAGCTTGGTCAGTTTGTACAGAGATAATAAGATTGATGCTAATAAAATGACAATTACTGACAAGACGTTCATCTGAACTCCAGAAGAAGAGCAATGTGTTCACTTCTACTAGACCTATTTCAGACAGATTGATTTAACAGATGAGGGCATGAATTATTAGCCAGTTAACTAAGTCTAAACAGACGGTAAATGGATTTGTGTAACCTCCTATTAAATCCTTTTACTCCTGTATTTATCCCATGTGGATTTGTATCAATGGGTCCTACTTTAACACACAATTTATGTAACCCCCTGATTTGTAAGTTTCTTTAAAAAGAAATTAAAAAATTAAAAAAAAAAACTTTTGGTATCATAAACTTTTCTTAACTATCCACACATGTTGGAGCTTACCTAGCCAATGTAGTGTTCTGAATTTTGGTACTGGTGCTGAAGATGCAATGGGTGCAATATAAAATGTCCCATAGGAGGCCAACATGTACATATTATAAAGGACTGAGAAAGTAAAACCTGGCAAGCACTCGATGAGGTAAGCCACAGCATGTGTAGATATATTACTCAAGTGACTTTATGTAAACCCTGTATAGACTAGGGAATAGGGAATCCTGAAAATATGACCCCATGTATTCATGTTCTGATCTCCAGTTTAATTGCTTTATTTTTTTTTTGTTAGTTGCTACTTAAAGCATACTGAGATTATTTGGAAAAAAAAGCATCCCCTTCTCTAAAGTATTTTCTCTCAATATATGGTAGCTCATGGTGGTCCTAGAATTGTCTGCATCTCCACTTGATTCTCACAAGTCATTTACATTGAATTACTGCATACATGTATACCCCAAAATAGAAATGGATAGCATATACTGTACTGTACATAGTCTGTTACAGTTGTGTGTCCTTGCAGTGTCTTGGGTCAAAAGCATGTCTCTGGCTGAAAAGCTGACAGTCAATAGGGGATGCAGCTAGTTGGTTAATGACAGAAGGAACTTAAAGAGTAGAGAGAATGTAACTCTGCAGGTGAAACGACAAGTATAACGCATTCATATATACAGAGATGCTACTGTGTACACATCAGACCTGGACAGGATGTATGTTAGAGAGGTAAACTAAGCAGACTATTTTGAACAAATCAATGTAGAAAAGAACAACTAATTTAAAACAAACTGCAGCATATACTATAAAAGGGAAGGAAATAATGGAATTCAAAATGAGAAGCAAGAAAATACCTTGGGGGAATCAGGAATTGTGCATTGGTAATTAAAAAAAAAAAGTATGTCAAGGTGACCACTGTAATGTTCACTGTTTATTTGTTGTTGTCTAGATTGTGTTATCAGTATGAAAATTCATTTGTTTGGTTTTGGGTAAATGCTTTATTACCTGGTTTTGTATATTATTATAATTATTTACAAGTCACAACCTCTAAACAAAATAAAATCCTGACATCTAATAGACAATTTTGTATTTTTTTATGCAAATGTCAATGGAAAACACCAAAATGCATACATAGCTGAGTGATAAAACGTGACCCATGACTGCATTTTCTGTTGGTGACATTTACTTTTAACTGACTATTGACATTTTTGTCACAGCATCTGGAGCAAGATGTCATCGTTCCCAATTGCAATCACTTACACAAACTTCATGAAATGAATGAAAAATGAACATGACACTTAATTTGATTAAAGAATTGGCCTGTCCCTTGTTTGAATTGCTGTAGTGCCTGAGCTAATGTAATCGAAAAATAAAAAAGCATTTTGTGCGTAGGGTGTTTTTCAACTTTATAGGGATATTAGGGGCTTTTGATTGATTACTTTCCTAATGTCTATCGGTTTGATTGATGCCTATCTCTCGTCCTCTAAATCAGAATATCTTAATTAAAATAAACCTGAGATTGTTTTATTGAATCCAGATCAGAATCTCAATCATTAGAGCAATTTAATTTAAACCTTGGCTGTGATTTTTAGAACACAAACACAACTTTCAAAGTAACTTTAGTTTTCCAGGCTTTTTTTTCACATTGGCATCCATTTACTCTCTGCAGAAGGCATTAGAGTCCTCAGCAGAGTGCAGAAAAGTGAATTGAAAGTTTCAGGTGGGATCCCAGTACCTGCTGCACAAGAAGTACATCTACTGTGTAGTTTTATACTTCTATATTTTATTTATTTAAATACAGAGGTTTCACTATAATGCTTGTTGCTGGGATCACTGCAAAGTGGCTTGCTCCCAAGTTAATGAATTCTCAACCTGAAAACACATGCCTATATCTATTTTATGATGGTTGTTATATCTATTTCTACAGTAGTCTATGACATGGCCTCTTAATCCAAACTGGTATGTTCACCATTTCCCAGAATAAGCATCCCTGTTTAAATATGGGTGGTTATATGGGTCTATCTCTTTCAATCAAAAGGTTGCCAGAATAAACCTACTGAAACGCAAAATGTAACACTTTAATTTTGATCCCCCGCCTACTTGTTCTTTAAAGATTATCTCCAGTTTTTTCCAGGTGGAATTTTTGAAACCAGGGAACTAAAAGTACGTTTAAAATGGATGCTTTTAATATTAATGTGAGTGCCCTTGTCATGTTGTGTTTGGTGGAGGCAGCAGTGTGGAGTAGTGGTTAGGGCTCTGGACTCTTGACTGGAGGGTCATGGGTTCAATCCCTGGTGGGGACACTGCTGCTGTACCCTTGAGCAAGGTACTTTACCTAGATTGCTCCAGTAAAAACCCAACTGTATAAATGGGTAATTGTATGTAAAAATAATGTGATGTCTTGTAAGTCGCCCTGGATAAGGGCGTCTGCTAAGAAATAAATAATAATTATTATTATTATTATTGGTGACTCTTGCTCTGTTTATTTGTGGTTGGTTAGCAAAGCAAGACTGCACTAAATGAGTGGCCAACTATTGCCAAATTGCCTCAAATTTTACTTGAATCCATGTAACTACTTCTTTGCCACAGTATTTTAAATAATTAGAAAGGTCAAGCCATGTTGAAGTGTCTGGCCTTTTTGCAGTGCTGAGCTTAACAATTAGGGACTTTATGAGGGTAAAAGTTAGCCGGAAGCCATTTATAATGCATGCACAGTTGAATGTTGATGTTCCTTTTTATTGTGGAAGCACATAGAGATGCTCTGGGTTTGTTTTCTGTGTATTCTCTCAAGTCCATATTAGAGCATCTTATTATGACTACTTGACATTTAAAAATAAATCTATTATTCAAGTATGTCATTAACTTAAGCCCAACCTTTATAAAGTTGACAGCATCTAATGGATCGATCAACTTTATTAAGCTGACATCAGTAAGCTTGGTGATTAAAAACCTTTAAAGCGAAGAATACTTTGAAAGATTACTAATCTTGTAAAACTAGATCCACATTTACAATTTATATTAGGCTCTATTCTCAAATCTATAACCTATAAAGATTTGTGTACATATACTGTTCTAGACTAATCTCACTAATAACTGGGGTGAGCAACATGAGTTGAATTCTTGGAATTTGCTAATAAATTTGCAATTTTAGACAATATGACTGTCCCCAGGCCTCAGGTTGTTCATCACTGGTCTGAAACAGTTTAATCAATCTCAAGCTGTATTTAATACAAACAGTATTAAAAAAATAAAAACATAAACACTGTGGAGGCTGTGTGGTCCAGTTGTTAAAGAAACAGGCTTGTAACTAGAAGGTCCCCAGTTCAAATCCCACTGCAGTCACCGACTTGTGTGAGTAAGTCACTTAACCTCCTTGTGCTCCGTTTTTCAGGTGAGACGTAATTGTAAGTGACTCTGCAGCTGATGCATAGTTCACACACCCTAGTCTGTAAGTTGCCTTGGATAAAGGCATCTGCTAAATAAACAAATAATAATAATAAATAAATAAAACATTATTTGAATAGTTTGAGTCAAAGCTTTGTGAATAGGGCATAATGTATAAACATGTTGAATTATAAATGAATTATTACTACAAATTATATAAAATATGTTGGCTATATTACATCAAGGTATTTTATTTATTTGTATTTTTATTTCAAATAACCGTGTTTTATAGTTTTAGATTTTTACTTTTCCATTGCAGGTTTAATGTAGGTCATATGAAAGGTTTACCTCTGAGAAGAATGAATGTAACTACAGACGTGCTCAAATTTGTTGGTACCCCTCCACAAAAAACGAAGAATGCACAATTTTCTCTGAAATAACTTGAAACTGACAAAAGTAATTGGCATCCGCCATTGTTTATTCCATATTTAATAGAAATCAGACTTTGCTTTTGATTTTTTATTCAACATAATATTGTAAACAAGAAAACAAATGAAAATGGCATGGACAAAAATGATGGGACCGCTAACCTAATATTTTGTTGCACAACCTTTAGAGGCAATCACTGCAATCAAACGCTTTCTGTAGCTCTCAATGAGACTTCTGCACCTGTTAACAGGTAGTTTGGCCCACTCTTCCTGAGCAAACTGCTCCAGCTGTCTCAGGTTTGATGGGTGCCTTCTCCAGACTGCAAGTTTCAGCTCTTTCCATAGATGTTCGATAGGATTCAGATCAGGACTCATAGCAGGCCACTTCAGAATAGTCCAATGTTTTGTTCTTATCCATTCTTGGGTGCTTTTAGCTGTGTGTTTTGGGTCATTATCCTGTTGGAGGACCCATGACCTGCGACTGAGACAGAGCTTTCTGGGCAGTATGTTTCGCTCCAGAATGCCTTGATAGTCTTGAGATTTCATTGTGCCCTACACAGATTCAAGGCACCCTGTGCCAGGCGCAGCAAAGCAGCCCAAAAACATAACCGAGCCTCCTCCATGTTTCACTGTAGGTATGGTGTTCTTTTCTTTGAAAGCTTCATTTTTTCATCTGTGAACATAGAGCTGATGTGACTTGCCAAAAAGCTCCAGTTTTGACTCATCTGTCCAAAGGGCATTCTCCCAGAAGGATTGTGGCTTGTCAATATGCATTTTAGCAAATTCCAGTCTGGCTTTTTTATGTTTTTCTTTCAAAAGTGGAGTCCTCCTGGGTGTTCTTCCATGGAGCCCACTTTTGCTCAAAAAGCGACGGATGGTGCAATCTGGGGTCGATTTTCCTCTTGCGGCCGCGCCCAGGGAGGTTGGCTACAGTTCCATGGACCTTAAACTTAATAATATTTGCAACTGTTGTCACAGGGACATCAAGCTGCTTGGAGATGGTCTTGTAGCCTTTACCTTTACCATGCTCATCTATTTTCTTTCTGATCTCCTCAGACAACTCTCTCCTTTGCTTTCTCTGGTCCATGTTCAATGTGGTGCACACAATGGTACCAAACAGCACAGTGACTACTTTTCTCCATTTAAATAGGCTGAATGACTGATTACAAGATTGGAGACATGTGTGATACTAATTAAAGAAACTAATTAGTTTGAAATATCACTATAATCCAATTATTTATTATCTTTTCTAAGGGGTACCAACAAATGTGTCCAGGCCATTTTAGAATATCTTTGTAGAATAAGCAATAATTCATCTCTTTTCACAGCTTCTTTGCTTTATTCTATGACATACCAAAGGCATGCAAGTAAACATGATAAAATAGCTTTTAATTTCATCACTTTTCAGGAGGAACGAAGCATTATTTCAATGAGCTGTAAGGGTACCAACAAATTTGAGCACGTCTGTATGTAAAACCTTGAGGAAGCCATGTAGGTGTAGGAATTAGAGGGTTTAGCTTCCGTTTACACTTTAAGATTAAACTTGTTGAAATGTTTAATATTGGGAGGTTTTGTAACAAATCAGAAAAGCCATTATAATAAGTCTTTCATTACTTTTTAAAAATTACTGCAACATGCATTTGTTTATAAGCCAGCTTTTAATTTTATATCAAACATTTCTCACAGGTCTCTAAAGAAAACATAGGAAACCTATATATTGTTTTTTTTCAGCACAATCTGAACGTTTCAATGATATAATACTTGAGCATATCTACTTAACTGATTGAGATATTGTAGATTAAATGGGTGAAAAAAATGAAAAATTACAATTTCTGTGCCACTTTAAAGCCCTAAAAAAGTAATTTCCTACCATGGTAATTAGACAAATTGCACGTGTCTTGCATTGCTAATATGTTAACTGTCTATGGAGAGAAAAAATAGGAGTTAAAATGTTTGTCATGGCTGCATCAACATTTGTATTAATAAATAATGATAATAAACATTTAAAACAGAACATTGTCAGGTCAATATGTAAACTACACATTTTTAAATGTAAACAAAAACTAAATTCAAAATATAATTTTGAAAGACTGTCTTAAAATTTTGTAAGCAATTACTCACTCAGAGCCTTTAGGACACCGACATGCAGCGTTTTATGGATGGTGCAGCATAGCCTGGGACAGTATACAGCAATCAAAAATGATTGATTAGTTCTGAAAATAACTGTTGAAAATAAAATAAAATTTGACAAAAAAATTCTTCTGTGGGTCTGCTAAATGTTGTAGCCATCAGGATTTGCTCAAATCAAACCACGTTCATGCACTTTTTAAATGACGTGAACGATACACCAGTCACATATTTTGAGAGCTTAAACCCTTCAACACACTCTGTAAAAAAAATTGAAATGATCGGAAACTCACAGCCGGCGCTACAGTGAGATTTATTTTAGGACGTACGCTGTACTCTCCCTAGCACTTTATGAGGAAATCTTTAGGGCGTACACCGTACGCCCCCTAGCACTGAAGGGGTTAAAGCATCTGGTTAAACTATTAACACCCCGTGTAAGAATAAGAAATGACATTGCTGTTCTTAGTAGTGCCTCATTCAGGGTTCTCCCTAGGCCTTTTCAGCCAGGCCGCCCGGCAAAGTGTCTGTTGCCGCCCGACTGAAAAAACCTGATCCGCCCGTCTTGCAGATGCTACTGTGCCTTTAACAATAAGGATTGATTGTTCTTCTAGCAGACTAAACACTTGCACGTTGCTGGATGAAAAAACAAAATCTTGGAACCACATGACACCTGTGTTACGTCTTGACACAACATTTAACCAATCAGAGAATTGAAGGTGCGGGTTTTCTGCGTTAAGCACTTAGAGAGGCTGAAATGTTAGACTGCTAAAAAATTAGCCAATTATTTTCAAAGCAAAAATAAATATTCATTAAACAAATATTCATCTGGCTAACGATTTTGGAATCTTTTGTGTTCCGCCTCCACCTTTCGCTTCCGTGACATCTCTCCACTTTTTGGCGACTGATTTTAAATTGTACACAAAGTAAAATAAATAGTTTAAACAAGCTTTCACTCCGCTATCCTAATCAAAAATAATTTTTAGTGCTGTTACACATGTGCATGAGGAAGCAGAACAAAAGAAAAATATGCCACTGCACAACATGACTTTTATTGTATATGCATTAAAGGAGAAAGGAAAACGGTTTTAAAATTAAAAGGTAAGCAGTGCAGTTTCACTTGACGTTGCCTCTGCCTATCCCCTGCTGAGTGCTGTGTCTGTTGATCGCTCATTTTCAGTCAATGTAAACCACCTCCACCTTCACAATAAGCTACTGACCAAAAGATACGCCTTGAATGTTGGGGCTTTTGATATCACGGTGGTCAATGGTAAGTCTTGGACATTACCGTGCAATTCAATTACCGCTCACAATACACGTAGTGTGCACGGTATGGTATGTGAATTAGCCAAATACTGTGCATGTATTTTAATGTGTTCTCTGTTAATAAATGGGGCAGTAAATTTTGATTTATCGTGCACGTTAGGCTCACTACTTTACGTTCACGCTAACTCCAAATTTAGTAGCTGTCCTTTCGTAGATGAGGCTGTAATGCCCCAAGCCCCTGGTGGTAACAATAGTCTTCCCGAGGAGCATTTCATTTTCCACTATGGCTGAGTCTGCAGTACATATTTAATATATGAATCAGTCAAGAAAATAAGTGAGGCAAGGTTGGATAATAAATATGACTTTATATATTTTGTTTAAATAGCTGATGCAGCATACATAAATAAATATTGACTTATATTTTTATATTGAATTTTAAATTCAATGTCTCGGATTTCAGTAATTTGTTCAACATCTGTGTCAGAGAGGGGTGGATAATGTGCACAAGTGTCTTTTTGTGTTTTTCTCTAGCGTTTACAAACCGCTAAAAATACATTATTTGAAGTGGCAAAGTCGGGGCGAGTGAGCATAAAGACAGCCATTTTTTTTTTGTTTGTTTGTTTGATTTTTCTGTTTTGCTGTCTTCCAGTTTGTTGAATTATTTTCATCCAAATCGGCATATCTAACTACTTTGGGAATTTTTTGCAGGTAATTGGGCACTCAGTTTCATAGCTACAGTGTAAGCAAGATGGCTACCGATACTTAGTTTAAATTCTGTGAGGCTGCGCAGTGATTTAGAATATGTTACAAGGCTCCAACTGTCCATATCCATCCTATATACGGACAACTGGAACCTTGCTCGACCAATCACATTGCTTGTTTTACGTTCCACTATGAGCCGTGGATTTAGAGGCTCCCTTGAGAAGTGTGTGTGTGTGTGTGTGTGTGTGTGTGTGTGTGTGTGTACTGGTGACACATGAAGATAGCGTTTGCCTTTTTTACCCTTTTTACGCATGCGCGAATCTTAGAACTTAAAGGTAAGGTTCTCTGCAGATTCATCACAAATTACAGGACGCCATTTGTATTTTTTTGAGAAACGAAAACAGGTATTGCATTACAGACAGTAATTTTTGTTTAAATATGTTGTCATCTTATTTATCAAAGTTTATTTCAGACAGTATTTCTTTGGTTTAAAAAGGTGACATTTATCGTAATGTATGTTTACGTTTAACTTTTATTATAAGTACATTTTATCTTCAGGAAATAGCTCGCTGTATTTTTTTTAACATAAATAAATATTCTTTTGTCGGTATAATTTATGTCTATGCATAGTTACAATCACTACTTGGCAAATGTGTATTTCCTTTAAAAAATGTCATTCGTGGACATACTGTGGCGTAAGCAAATAAGTGTTTATGTACATAATGTAGGCTCACTTAACGGTTATATTATTTTCACGGTAAATTGCTTGGTGACTTTGAACCTTTTCAATAAACTGAGTGGGAAAGTGGGTACAAACACTTTTCTTCATGTAGAGAATACTGTTTTTGACGTTTTAATCAAGTCTACGTGGGATATCTAAACCTGTTTTAATAAAGGAAACTTACACGTTTTTAGTGGAGGATGGTGTTTTAACGTGTATATATAATTTGAGAAACGCACAAAACGATTGGCTTCCTATACATACCGTCCTAAAGTGCAGTTAAATTATTTATATGAACATCTGTAATCCAAGTTGACATGGTGGATGTACTTGCACAGCACCAAATACTGTACTAATAATTCAGATAGCTCTCCAATTTAATGACGTAGTACCCTGTGCAAATCTCTGATCCTCACTTCTACAATAACGTCCCCACTCAACAGTCGTTGTATTTCAGGAAAGATAAAACGTCATATCACAGGTTATACTTTTTACTTCTAGATCATTATGTGAAGCTCCATGTGTGAACTTGCTCTTAACGTTATCTGATTTGTTTTAATTATTATGTTTTACACCAGCTCTCATGAATCTATATAAAGATATTGTAGCGATCTATAAAGTCCCTGCTAGGAGAAGTGGGCGGCGCCCGCCGTTATAATATCATGAATATAATATAGACATCATACGGCATTCATTACATACCATACAGTAATACTTATGTCTATATACATTTTTCAATAACAAAGATATTTAAAAAATACACGTTTATTAAAACAAAACAATATACACAATACATGTACACAATTCAAAATATACAACACAAAACAATATATACAATAAAAACAAAGATGTAAGGGTGGGTATGGGAAGGGAAGGATATATTTACATAGGATATATTTAAGGTGTGGTTTAATTCCATGCTGGAGGTTTTTTAGGAATACATCGTTACCAGTGTCATTCATATGGACACCATCCCCCCTAAAAAGCCCAACCTGATCGTATTTAATTTTGGGATGCCATTTGTTAAATTGACAACACAGTATTTAGTCAGAATCAGATAATCTGGTTGCAGTGACATTTTTTACACATGTATATATTGCAAGTACATGTACAAAGAAAACCTTTAATATAAAGTAGCCAGCGATTAAATTTAATCTTTGTAAACTACGTAGCCTAAAGTTAACCTATTATTAAATAATAATATGAAAAACATGTTATTAATATTACAATGATCCTGACAACATTTTTAACAGTAAAACAATTTACTAGACACACTGGAAAGATCGCAGTAACAGTCTGTTCCGAATTAAAGTTCACAGACAGAAAAAGGCGACGGTTTAACCTTGCCTTTAAGTTCTAAGATTCGCGCGTGCCTAGAATGGCTCAAAAGGCAAACGCCAACTTATTTCCCAGCTAACTTATTTCCTGTAACACCGGTATATGTATATGTAATTTGACCAACATATTTTGAGACCATAAATAATAGAACTAGATTTATCTTCTGTGCTTTTTATTTTAAACTTTCCAGACACTTGGGTAACGCACCAAAACAAACACAGCATCCCCCTCCTGCCCAGCAGCTTTCAGTTGTTCCAGCAAATAGTAAAACAGCGTGTCTTGTGTGAGGTTAAAGATGTTCAAAAGCTACTTTTCAAGGTCTGCAAAAAGTACAGATTATGACAGATGACATATCCTTACCTGATCATAGAGAAAGAGGTGGCAGAATAAAGGATTTGGGGTGCCTTAAAACAAGCATTTAATGCTGAAAATTCCAGCATTAAGCTTTGCAAATGCACATACCTGTATAAATCATTCAATGACGGCATGTCAGTATTTATCCCACAGTTCCCCTACATCCCCATTGGAGTGAAATAAACACTTAATCTGTATGGGAACACATGTAACTGTGACCTACTGTAGGTCAACAGTATTTGATTTTCATTGTGATTAAAGGCCACAGAGATCAGACAGATTCGTTTCTCCAGGAGTCATTAATTCACTTTAGGTTAGATTAAATCTAAAGATAAGGGGGATGTGCCGCCTTTCAGTTTGTAGTTTCTCTTACGCAGCATCAAAAAAGTATTGAAATTTAAGGCAACGCAAAATGACAGGCGAGATAAAATGTGGTAATGTTTTATCTTTTGTGAGGGAACTGAAATGACCGTTTCCACGAGTCAGACCAACTTTTACTGACTGAACACTCTGAAAAACTGAAAAACTCTTTACAGTACATACAGTAGGAGCAATGTCCAGGTAAACCCTGTAATTCAAGAATTGTATTCATTTAATTGTACTCTCTTTTGTAAACAAGTATTTTACTGCAGATTTACCATACCCAGGGGACATATGCATACCAGTATTTACACAATATACTTGATTTTAAACTTAGGAAAAAATAATCGTGCTGTCAGGTTTACAGTACATTGGTTTTAGACAGATAAGAGTAGGCCAACGGGTTTCAGATTGTAGAAGGTACAGTATCACACCATTCATTTCAATAGAGGTTTGGTCAGGATCCCAAAATTATGGCGATAGAGAATGCCGGTATGTAGAGGCAGGATTATACAGGATTAGGTTTCACTGTGCATTTGGTTACTGCCTCTTTAAATAATGAAACGTTACACTTGTAAAGTCTAAAGTTGTATTTGGTGTCCTTTGGTATGATATAATACCCATGTTATATTTATTTTATATGTTGGGCTATATGTTGTATAACAGCAACTTCAAAGATGTCTATTAAAAAGGGCTCTGCAATGCTTGAATTAATATTTTTAAAACCCTGCTGTGTTACAGAAGCCACAAAATCCCTGTTGTGAATTTTTGTTTTTATGCAAAGCAATTGGGCGGCATTGTGAATTTTTGTTCTATCCCACGTTAGTGAAGGCAGCCAACAGAATTTAAATGTAATCTACCCCTTTGTTTTTACTGGTCAGTAAAACAACACAGTTTATTTTTATAGATTTGCTCATTGGCAGCGTTATCTACAAAACTAGCTTCTAATGTCACTTTCATTCCCTAGCAGTGATAGAGAATATTTTGGTAATCAAGCTCTAGTTTTTATAGGATATTTGACAGGTAATTAAAGTACAGAAACGTTGTTCTTCAATCCACCTAGTTACTGATTTTTTTTTTTTTTTTTTTTTTTTTAATCAAACCAGCGTATTGTGATACTTACCCAGAGGAATTTATAACTTGTTAAAATTGCTTCCATTAGCTTGCATTTGTTTCATAAGACATCAATTAGTGTACCTTGGAGAATTAGATCATTTTCAAAGCTGACCTTTTCTCCCTTATAAAGAAAGCATGCAGTGCACCATTGAGTTTAAATAAGACCATCTTCCCTTTTACTATCTCGCCCATTTTCAATCCTTTAAAACTATATGGATTATTAAATTGCTGCCAAATTCAAGTTGAGAGACTTAAAGGAAAAAGTAAAACACAAAAAGATAATCATAAAGATATGATAGATAAATGTGGACCCTATACAGTAGTAGGAGTGGAAACTAAATATTTTTTAATCCAAAACAATGCTATGTTTAATGATTTTACATTAACGCGTCATTCAAACATGTTGTACTGACATACAACATGAAAAAAACTTAAATTATATTTGATCATGACTAGAAATGCCTTATAAAAAAGTTTACACTGCCAAAGCAATCTGTAATTTAAAAAGAACTGATGGTCTCTCCTGATTCTTTCCTGTCATTATGCAAAGATTTTTCAAATATTAATTGATACTAACCTACAAATATTTGTGTCTTCTGGACAGAATCTCATGAATGAGTCTCTCCTGGATGTGTACAAGCTGCACCAGAACCCTCCTGATCAAAGGGGAATGTTTCTGTAGCTATGTAATTCAGCACAGAAATTGAAACCCCAGTTTCAAAATGAATTCCCCTGCTGACATTGCCTTATTTTAATTGCTGTCCCTACTCTAAAAGGCGTTCTGCCATACCGGTAATAACAAGTTAGAATCAAACAGCTGTGTTGCAGTAGACAACTTTGAGGCTGGATATATTGGTCAGGCCAATCACTCTGTTTTCGGTATAATCAAAGGTTTGAGCTGCAACTCATCTTTCTCTAATACAAAGTAATAAGATGCACTCTCCAGTGTGACTTATTACTTTGAAAATAGGAGACACCTAAAATTGCTGGCCTCAGAGTTGTCGACAATTGACAAGTTTTGGTCTGAATTGCAAGACAGGAGAATATCTTTCAACTGGTTGGTGTACAAATGTGTGGTCTGTTACCATGTACAGTTGTTTAGGTTTTTACAGGAGCAGTTTAATAATAATTTTTAGTTTTCTTTTCCAGCTTGCTTTTCTAGTATTAAAATTACTATCACAGGATAATATCCCCATCAGCCTGACCATTATCCAAAAACGCACAGCTAACTTGATATGACTCTATAGAGACATCACCCACAGCCACCATATAAACCTGTTCTAATGTTCATCATTAGTCAGTTCTGAGTTCAACACTCATAATCAGTCTAATCCACAGGATTACAAGCACAGAATCTTGTGCCTAACTTTTTGAATAGTAGTTATTTATGTCAGTTCAGTTATTTATAGCAGTGTTAAGTGGGCCTGATTCTTATTCAGTTCAGTCTCTGCCATGTTTTACCAAACTGACATTTTGGTGACTGGTGCCTGCAATTAGTAAATGTAACAGGAAGACAGATGAGCTTAAAGGAATTGATCAGACAAGTTCTGTCTGTTAAACCACAGACTTTTTTAATGAAAAGATTAACACTCATTGTTAAAACCTTCACTGCTTCTTCTGCTTAATAGACACTTAAAAAAAAAAAAAAAACACTGAAATAATTGCTGTATTTGGCAACTGAATACTTTTTCAGTGGGGCCTTCATGCAATATTAAATTGACAGTATTACAGTATTAAATTCCCACAAGTCTATACACAGCATTAAATTATTGATTCCTCAGCTAAACTAATGAGAAACAATACATGCTAGGCTGGAGACCAAGGAACACATTCCTTTTTGACAGAGCTATTCCACTCATTTCCTGTAGATTGTCTACGGAAGCAAAGGAGGAATAGAATACCTGATACATTTTCAATTTATAAAAAAAAAAACTAACCCAGAGGTTTACCTCATACAAATAGAGCAATATTTGTTCATTGTAAGGTCAATTAGACCTCTGCAGGTTTCTATTTCTAAGCAGCTCAATTTATTTTTTGTATTTATCATATTTCATAATGGGAAGTGTAAATGTCATGTCAATTTTAAACTGAAATCTCCCTTAGAATCTAGCATGGTTGACAGCCCTACATGGGGGATGGGAAAGTCAGCTTTCATTTAAATCAGGGTCACGGTATCAGAATGGATCAATCTGTATCAATCTAGATCAATTGGATTTATTCTGATATTCTAAAGAATGCAAAAACTGTGGTAGTCTTTGCCAATTCTGAACAATTTCCCTGTATATTTACTTTAAAATCGCCATTCTCAATATTATAATTTTTAAATAGAAAGAAAGTATAGATTATATAAAGATTGTTGGATGGATAGAGATATCTCTACAGGGTTATTATAATGGTTGCAGTTGCATGCTTGCCTTGAATTGGCACTTCTTTTTAAAAAATGACACAATACTGTACCCCGAAACTAGAAAAAAAAGACAAGTATGGTCTTCTAGATCGTCTTAAATTGTTTTGTATTTGTTTTAGAATTATAATTAATAAATAATTCCACACTCATCTCTGCAGAAGTGGGCAAAACAGTAAGATATGGAATACCAGGCTCTGATATTATTATTATTATTATTATTATTATTGTTATTATTATTATTATTATTATTATTATTATTATTTATTTATTAGCAGACGCCCTTATCCAGGGCGACTTACAATCGTAAGCAAATACATTTCAAGTGTTACAATACAAGTAATACAATAAGAGCAAGAAATACAATAACTTTTGTTCAAACAAAGTACAAGTGTGACAAACCACAATTCAATAATACAGCAGATAATAGTGATAGTTACATCAGGATATGATTAAATAGTGATAGTTACATCAGGATGTGATTAAATACAAAGTAATACAGGTTAAACACTTGGCAGATTACAGTATTCTGAAGTACAGGATTAAATGCAGTAAAATAGGGGGCAGATAAGAGCAAAATAAAGCACATTTACATGAAGGGTGATAGTGTCCCAGGATACAAACAGAGGAGTTCTACAGGTGCTCTTTGAAGAGGTGAGTCTTGAGGAGGCGCCGGAATGTGGTCAGGGACTGGGCAGTCCTGACATCTGTAGGAAGGTCATTCCACCACTGCGGAGCAAGGGTGGAGAAGGAGCGGGCTCTGGAGGCAGGGGAGCGTAGCGGAGGTAGAGCTAGTCTTCTAGTGCAGGCGGAGCGGAGAGGTCGAGTGGGGGTGTAGGGAGAGATGAGGGTCTGGAGGTAGCTGGGTGCAGTCTAGTCAAGGCATCTGTAGGCTAGTACAAGAGTCTTGAACTGGATGCGAGCGGTGATCGGGAGCCAGTGGAGCGAGCGGAGTAGTGGAGTAGCGTGGGCGAAGCTAGGCAGAGAGAACACCAGGCGGGCAGCAGAGTTCTGGATGAGCTGGAGCGGACGGGTGGCGGACGCAGGGAGGCCAGCCAGGAGGGAGTTGCAGTAGTCTAGGCGGGAGAGTACCAGGGCCTGGACCAGGAGCTGGGTAGCATAGTTGGTGAGGAAGGGTCGGATTCTTCGGATGTTGCTCAGGAGGAATCGGCAAGTGCATGCCACAGTGGAGATGTGCTGGGAATAAGAGAGGCAGGGGTCCAGGGTGACTCCAAGGTTCTTAGCTGAGGAAGAGGGAGAGAGTGTGGTAGATTCCAGAGGAACAGAGATAGAGAGATCAGAGGAGGGGGAGGAGGAGGGAAAGAAAAGGAGGTCAGATTTAGAGAGGTTGAGTTTGAGGTGATGCAAGTGCATCCAGGAGGAAATAGCAGACAGACAGGTAGAGATACGGGAGGAGATGGTGGAGTCAGAGGTGGGGAAGGAGAGGAAAATCTGAGCATCATCAGCATAGAAATGGTATGAGAAACCATAGGATGCGATGAGGGGGCCCAGGGAGCGGGTGTAGAGAGAGAACAGGAGAGGACCCAAGACTGACCCTTGGGGGACTCCAGTTAAGAGAGGGTGAGGTGTGGAGGTTGCTCCACGCCAGGTTACCTTGTAAGTGCGGTTGGAGAGGTAGGAGGAGAACCAGGCCAGAGCAGTGCCAGAGATCCCCAGGTCAGCAAGAGATGATAGTAGAATAGAGTGATCAACAGTGTCAAAGGCAGCAGAGAGGTCGAGGAGAATTAGGACAGAGGAGAGAGAGGCAGCTCGGGCACACTTAAGTGAGTTGGTGACAGACAGGAGGGCGGTTTCAGTGGAGTGAGCAGAGCGGAAGCCAGATTGGAGAGGGTCAAGCAGAGAGTGGTTGGACAGGAAAGCAGAGAGCTGGCGGTGTACAGTCCGCTCGAGGGTTTTGGAGAGGAAGGGTAGGAGGGAGACAGGACGGTAGCTCTGGAGGGAGGTGGGGTTGAGGGTAGGTTTTTTGAGGAGGGGAGTGATAGAGGCTTTTTTGAAGGCAGAGGGAAAGATACCAGAAACTAGAGAGGTGTTGAGGAGGGAGGAGATGAAGGGGAGTAGAGCAGGAGCAGCAGCTTGAAAGAGGTGAGTGGGGAGGGGGTCCAAGGCATACGTGGTGGGTTTGTGACCCTGGAGCAGGGAGGAGAGGTCAGAGTCTGAGAGGGGCAAGAAGGTGGAGAAGGAGGGTGAGTTAGTAGGGGTTGCAGTGGGTGTAGGAGTTGGAGCGGGAGGGGGTGCGGGGGAGGGAGAGGTGTTAAAGAGTTTGCGGATATCTGAGATTTTAGAATCTGCCATGTTCTACCGAACTGACATTTTGGTGACTGTGCCTGTAATTAGTAACGGGATGACAGATGAGTTACTGCTTCTCACAATGATATCATAAAGGAATTGATCAGGCAAGTTCTGTCTGGTAAACCACAGACTTTTTTAATGAAAAGATTAACATTGTTAAAACCTTCCCTGCTTCTTCTGCTTAATAAACACCATTTTATAATGTTGTTTTTTTTTAAAGCTGTAATAATTGCTGTATTCTGCAACCAGATTTTTGAACTTTGGAACCTAATTTACTGTGATTGATAGAAGATATTTTTCAGTTGGACCTTCTTGCAATATTAAATTGACAGTATTACAGTATTAAATTCCCACAAGTCACTATATGAGGAGGAAAATTGTAGTCTAAGGAGGGAGCTGCAGGACTACAAACCCCAGAACGCCATGGGAGGGAGCCAGGATGGGGTTAACCTGGCTCCGGCCTGTAATGATTATCACCTGCCTGCAATTAGCAGACAGGTATTTCAACCAGAAGAAATGTTTGTTCTAGACAGTCTCAAGTTTGTGTGAAACGAGGCTGTCACTGAAGAATTCGCAAAAAATGGTACTGTGTGAACCTTTGTTTGGTGTGTGTTTATATTTATTTTGTAGTTTGAAACTGGTAAACAGCTCAGCTGTCCGGTTTGTTAGGTGAGGTTCGTGAAAAGTTTAGTTAGCGCTCCTGTGGGAGTTAGGTTTTTGTTTCTTTTTAATTTCCTTTTGTTATTGTAAATAAAAACTGCACAAATGCACGAAAATATTCAAATCTTGTGCCTGGGTCGTGTTTTTCAAAGGGCAAACGAACCCGAGTGAATACAACATCTTTCACATTTTATATATATATATATATATATATATATATATATATATATATATATATATATATATATATATACACACACAGTACTGTGCAAAAGTTTTAGGCAGGTGTGAAAAAATGCTGTAAAGTAAGAATGCTTTCAAAAATAGACATGTTAATAGTTTATATTTATCAATTAACTAAATGCAAAGTGAGTGAACAGAAGGAAAATCTAAATCAAATCCATATTTGGTGTGACCACCCTTTGCCTTCAAAACAGCATCAATTCTTCTAGGTACACTTGCACACAGTTTTTGAAGGAACTCGGCAGGTAGGTTGGCCCAAACATCTTGGAGAACTAAGCACAGTTCTTCTGCGGATTTAGGCAGCCTCAGTTGCTTCTCTCTCTTCATGTAATCCCAGACAGACTCGATGATGTTGAGATCAGGGCTCTGTGGGGGCCATACCATCACTTCCAGGACTCCTTGTTCTACTTTACGCTGAAGATAGTTCTTAATGACTTTCGCTGTATGTTTGGGGTCGTTGTCATGCTGCAGAATAAATTTGGGGCCAATCAGATGCCTCCCTGATGGTATTGCATGATGGATAAGTATCTGCCTATACTTCTCAGCATTGAGGAGACCATTAATTCTGACCAAATCCCCAACTCCATTTGCAGAAATGCAGCCCCAAACTTGCAAGGAACCTCTACCATGCTTCACTGTTGCCTGCAGACACTGATTTGTATACCGCTCTCCAGCCCTTCGGCAAACAAACTGCCTTCTGCTACAGCCAAATATTTCAAATTTTGACTCATCAGTCCAGAGCACCTGCTGCCATTTTTCTGCACCCCAGTTCCTGTGTTTTCGTGCATAGTTGAGTCGCTTGGCCTTGTTTCCACGTCGGAAGTATGGCTTTTTGGCCACAAGTCTTTCATGAAGGCCACTTCTGACCAGACTTCTCCGGACAGTAGATGGGTGTACCAGGGACCCACTGTTTTCTGCCAATTCTGAGCTGATGGCACTGCTGGACATCTTCCGATTGCGAAGGGAACTAAGCATAATGTGTCTTTCATCTGCTGCAGTAAGTTTCCTTGGCCGACCACTGCGTCTACGGTCCTCAACGTTGCCCGTTTCTTTGTGCTTCTTCAAAAGAGCTTGGACAGCACATCTGGAAACCCCTGTCTGCCTTGAAATTTCTGCCTGGGAGAGACCTTGCTGATGCAGTATAACTACCTTGTGTCTTGTTGCTGTGCTCAGTCTTGCCATGGTGTATGACTTTTGACAGTAAACTGTCTTCAGCAACCTCACCTTGTTAGCTGAGTTTGGCTGTTCCTCACCCAGTTTTATTCCTCCTACACAGCTGTTTCTGTTTCAGTTAATGATTGTGTTTCAACCTACATATTGAATTGATGATCATTAGCACCTGTTTGGTATAATTGTTTAATCATACACCTGACTATATGCCTACAAAATCCCTGACTTTGTGCAAGTGTACCTAGAAGAATTGATGCTGTTTTGAAGGCAAAGGGTGGTCACACCAAATATGGATTTGATTTAGATTTTCCTTCTGTTCACTCACTTTGCATTTAGTTAATTGATAAATATAATCTATTAACATGTCTATTTTTGAAAGCATTCTTACGTTACAGCATTTTTTCACACCTGCCTAAAACTTTTGCACAGTACTGTATGTGTGTGTGTGTATATATATATATATATATATATATATATATATATATATATATATATATATATATATATACCTGCTCTCCTTATGTTGATTTTTGTAACTTTAACAGGTTAATTTCTCAATTTTTAAAAAAGGCCTCATTACAATGAGTCTATGAGGATAGCTACTAAAATGCATAGAAAAATGTTCTAGCTGTTTGTAATAGCAAATGAATGTGTACCTGTGGCAGGGTGCCCGCCCTTTGTGTATTTATTGTCTAATATTATTATTATTATTATTATTATTATTATTATTATTATTATTATTATTATTATTATTTATTATTATTATTATTATATTATGATTTGTGTAAATATATGACAGCGAAAAAGCCTGTATTGTTATTGTTTTGTATTGTTTTAGATACCTCGTGAAGATGTGTGACTGATCAGCTACTGAGTAATTAGCTGACAGTCACGCATCCTTATTAAACTCATGCAGACTATGGCCGAGGGGTAATAAGATAATTACTAGCTAGTTAACCCCTCGGCCAGAATATAAAAGACCTGCAGTTGGGTTGCACAAAGTTGAGAGTGTTCAGGGAGTAGTGAACGGGAGTATGGAAGAGGTCAAATAAAAAGTAAAAGAAAACTAACAACTGCTATTCGTGCTGGAACCGCCAGCACAATATTTGTAATTATTATTATTATTATTATTATTATTATTATTATTATTATTATTATTATTATTATTATTATTATTATTTATTTATTAGCAGACGCCCTTATCCAGGGCGACTTACAGTCATAAACAAAAAATACATTTCATTGTTTGTTTGTTTGGCCAACGTGCCCTTTTGTTTCGTGTTTTTGTTTAAACTGTTTGTTTCTATTATTTAGTAGAACGCTGAGCGCCGTAGCATCTCAGTTTGCCCCACAATTCTTGGTTTTGGTTTCATTTCCCAAGTACCCAAGAAAACTACAGAACAAAAAAACAATTCTTGGGTGGTTCATTAAGGTAACATTCACTCGAAGAAGTTAAAGCCACCATCAGAGTGAAAAAGAAAAGTGTTCTTGAAGCTGACAGAGAGGAAAGTGCAGCAGTTTGTGATTGTGATGGCTAACCCCCGCCCCTGGGAGTATTTTGAGTTATTTTGTATGGTGTGGGTTATGTAGCATGGGTGATTAAAATGTATGTTGGTATGTGGGCACGGGGATGTTACAATTACTTCACGTGCTGACACTGCCAGGGCCAGATTGAATGATTAGCAATTGAGTCCCAGCCCAGCTGTATATAAAGAGATACAGTTTTCTCACTTGGGGTTAGTGTGTTCAGAGGCGGAACAAGAGATGTGAGTCTTGAGATAAAGAAAATAATATAGAAAACAATTGCTACCCGTTTTACACCAGCATGATACTTGTTTATTCTGTATCTCTTTTGTCTGTTTATTTTGGCTACTGTGCTGTTTTGTGAAAGTGTTTTGTTTAAATATTTTATTTATTATTAAAATATACGCACCAGCTCATCATACCTGTAGTACTGTCTGAGAGTCCATTCATTTCCTGGTCTGATGTCACCCTTCAGCTATCTTGTTACAGTGAACAAACTTTTTTTTTTTTTTTTAAATGGCTAAGTCCTTTGCTAAAATTTTAATTCTCAGTACTTACGTTTCTGAGAATAGTTGTCATTGCTGGTTGCTAGGTTTTGCTATTTTACACCCTCCATTGATCAGCACTTTCATACTGTACACGGGTGGGGAGGAACAGTCCACACACACACCTCTCTAAAGCAGTTTGAATCTAATTGTTTCATGCTGATATTGTCTGAACTATGCATGTAATTTCCTCAAAAGGCCAATTAGTCACTTGTCATGACAAGAAACTGTTTGTTTTGTTGTTGCTAAAGAGCCCTCCGGGTCACATTCCGGGCATGTCATAAAAATATGTTAAGGAGCAATTTGATGATAAAATCTTGCAATGGTGTGACAGGTCATGTGGCGATGGTCACGGAAAACAGCTGTCACTGTCACTTGTCCTGCCAGCATTTGCCCTTTAATTTGTTTGTTTGCCTTGGGCAGAAAACATCTGAAACTCTGAGAATGCTAAGATTTAATAAATATGTCAATTGATTCTACACAACCATTCAGAAGTACAAGTTGGTAGAAGTACAAAAGCTTTGTTCATTTACATAAGCAAATTAACTCTAATTGGAGGGTATTACCTTCTTGTAGTTGATCACATTAGTGATTTCCATTACATGAGAGTAGGTGTTAAAACTTCATGCTGATACTGGAATTGGCTCTCGCCAAGATGAGCACCAGCTAAGACAAAGCTCATTTTACTGTAAACTAATGTGATCCATCTGCATTTCCTTCCATCTGATTTGTTTCTGCCTGGTGTTGATGGCTGAAGTGTAATGCTGGCTCCAGGGATCAGCCTATTTTGCCTCCCTGGCGCATCAGCACACACAACGGCTGCAATGCTGGCTCTAGGGATCAACCACAGTGCGGCCTCCCCAGTGCATCAGCATGACAACCGTCTGGACTGAGCTGAGTAGGGTACATCTCTGGGGTCTTCAAGTGGGCACTTTCCATCCTTGGTGTTTCGTCGACTAGCCCTCTACACCTTAAGAGGGCTCGACAGTGATTCTGGCGTCCCAGCATCACCCCCCTCCGTCTCCCACTCAGCTAAGCCCAGATTACTTACCTTCCTTTACACTGATGTTGCTTTCTTTCTACTGTGCTTGAGGCCCCCAACCAGAATCTTTTCATCTCAACCAGAGCCAATTGCTGCTCCTCTCTGCTGCTTCAGATAAGTTCTTCACTATGCGTTGCAACTCTTGACCACTGAATCCAATGTCTCTGAGAAAACAGATCGTGGAGTGTGCCACAAATCCTCGACAATCCACCTCCACTGGGTAAACCTGGACTCTCCATCCTCGCTGTTCTGCTTCAGCAGCTAGTTGAGTGTACCGAAGTTTCTTCCTTTCATACGCCCCATCCACAGCATCTTTCCATGGCACTGTTAACTCTACCAGGTGAACAAGGCATGCTGATCCAGACCACAAGACAATATCAGGTTGATGGTTAGTGGGTTTAATCTCTGGTGGGAAAATAAGCCGTTGTCCAACATCTGCCAGCATTTTCCAGTCTCTAGCAGCTTCCAGTTGTCTTGGGCAAGGATTGGTTTTAACACCTTTTCTTGGTGGTTGCTCTCCTGGGCGGAGGAATGTTGTCTTTTGTGTGTAATGTTTTGATGGACCTTATTGGTCATGTTACGCTTGTCTTCCAATACTAAGGCCAAACATCGCAGCACCTGGTCATGGCGCCAAGTAAACGGTCCTTGGCTAAGAGCCACCTTACATCCTGTTAAAATGTGTCTTAATGTAGCTGACGAGGAACACAAAGGACACCACGGATCCTCTCCTACCCATAGATTAAGGTTCTGTGGTGATGGGAGAACATCATATGTTGACCTGATGAGGAAACTGGTGTACAACTGTACAACTTTTCTTTGTACTTTTCTTTCTCTTTGTGGTGTTCTTGGATTGGGGGTGGGATTCTCCAAATAAGCAATACCAAAATAAACTAGGCTTGTAAAGAAATGCTTTAATAAAAAGTGTATCCATACTTCAGATACAGTTAGCACTTATCCATGCTGTATCTGTATCCTTAAAGTCACTCTGTATCTCACTTGGAGTTAATAATCTTGATACAATGTAGCACAGTAACTGAAGGCTGCCTTATTTCTGTGTCAAAATACATAAGAATGCACCATTTCTTTTCCTAAAACCGTCCAGCCTAAGTGGACCCTACATTATCAATTCAATTGACTACCATTTCTGTCACCCCTATGTCTGCCACCGAACAGTAGGTTTGTTAACATTATGTATATTGTCATGTGCATATGCATGGCAGCTTTTTGGTCCCTTTGGAGGTGCAAACACCATTTACATAGATAGAGAATATACAGAGAATAATACACCTGTGAGAGATGTCTTTAAGAATGTGTAGTCTCCAACTTATTAAGAACACTTTTATAAGAAATGGGCATTACCTTGGTCTGGCAGGTTCAGGCTCCCAGTTTCCTAATACTGTATAAACCAGTGGTGTCCAATTTCAAACAAAGAACAGGAATGGCAGGTTCAATGTTGCCCACCCCTGATATAAACTTTAAAGTACAGTGGGATAGGTAGATAGGGAAAGAGAGAGAGTTGCATCCCTTCCCTGAACTGATGTGTGATATGCAACAATATGTGCCAGCAGGCAAGTTGCAGAAAATGATGTTCAAATTGTAATGACAAGGCTACAAAATCTGGTAAATTGAGAATAACATGCACAGAATGCCACATTTTACTCCACTAACCCATGTATATAAATGTCATGCAATGATTTACCAACAGTGCCAGGTGTTGCAGTGCCAATTGATAGAGTCTTAACTGTGACAAATTAAATGTGGTTGTCAGTTTCACTAAAACTTAACAGCCTGAACAGTCGGGGGCTCCCGAGTGGCGCATCCAGTAAAGGCACTCCGCATGGAGTGCAGGATGCGCCCTATAGCCTGGAGATTGCAGGTTCAAATCCAGGCTATGTCATTGCTGACCATGACCGGGGGTTCCTAGGGGGTGGCGCACAATTGGCCAAGCGCCGCCCGGGTAGAGAGGGATTAGGTCAGGAGGACAATCCACGGTTCACCGTGCACCAGCAACCCCTGTGGCTGATAGGGCGCCTGCGGGTCTGCAGTGGAGCCATTCAGATCTGTGTTGTCCTCCAACACTATAGGTCAGACGGCTTCGCTGTGGATCCGCAGTGCGAAAAATGACGGCTTGGCAGCAACACATTTCGCAGGACGCGTGTTTCAGCCTCCGTTTCCCGAGTCGCCGGGGGTTGCAGCGGTGAACCGGGATAAAAATAATAATTGGGCATTCCAAACTGGGGAGAAAACCGGGGTAAAAACCATTGTCGATGACTAAATTAAAAAAAAAAATCATCATTTGGATTATTACAGAAATTCTCTATGCAAAATGACAGCCTAAAAACAAATGACTTCTGAAGTCTTCAGTGTTAATGGCATAGAAGGATAACAGCTTTGAAACAGTTGCATCCAGAATAACCATCTGTCACTTCCTTTGCTGGAGTGGGGTAGATTTATTACTGTTATTACCAGCTGAGACTTCAAAGCTATGAGAATTGTTTGAATTGTCTGAAATGGCATTTTTTCATTCCCCGGCCTTCAGAATGGGTTATCTCTGTTTAGATCTGGTACACCTAGTTTTAATCCTGATCTGCTATAGATAACATCCCCATGTTCAATGATTCAAATTACCAATAGCACAATGTTTTTAGCTTACCTTGTATTAATGGATTCAGCCTGTCCTAGAAATTATGCTCAAATAACATGATAACCAACCTGCTGCAGCCATATACAGAACTGTATAAACTAACAGCAAAGGGGATTTTTTTTAATTCATTTGCTTCCAGTTCCTACCCTTGCAGTTTATTTTGGTGGGTTTAATCTTGACTTTTTAAATTGATAAATAACAGCATGTGGAAAAGCGTTGGTTAATTAACTAATCAAGTCCTGTAATAATATATTAGAACTACCCAAATATCAATCAACATGCATTTAAACCACGTGCTTGCCATTCATTTCAGTCACAATAAAATGTTCAGCACATCATGATTGTGCATAATTAATTGTCAATGGGGTAATCGTCAACTACATTAAAACATTCATTAAATATGAACTTCGACAACACAATTTAAGCTCTTAAATACTAGGACCAAGCCAGCTCTCTTGGTGAATGCATTCCTAGTTTCTAAGATGATTGATTGAAATCATAGTCATTTTCGCAAGTGATTTTTGACCGATGCCTTTCTTTCTATAACTGTACTTACTACATAAAAGTCTGCCTGCCACTTGTGAGTAAAATGCTAAATTAACTAAATTGCTAATACATTTTGGGGTTTCTGACATTAGGCTGACAGGGGTGCTTTCGCATCTAAATTGGGCATGAAAAAAAGTATTTAATTTATTCCAGCAATTTATACAATTTATGCAGTGTTGTAACCTTTTCTGAAGTGTTCCCAGTTAAATGTGGGATGTTGCACACTTTGATTTTGTGTCTCCAAATTAGCTCTACTTTGACATCCATGACCCACATTTAACTACTGTATTTTGAAGCAAAATATGCAAATTGATTACCCAAAATGACACTGATTACGTGATGTCTAGTTGCTTGTCAACACAAAGATATAAAGGTGTTAAAAAAATGGTTGTGTCTTTTGTCTGTGTTCTTTGTAGTGACAATGAACTTACCTTTGAAAATAAGAAATATAACTGCAAGTAGAAAAGAAACACTCACTCATAGTGTAGAATGCAAGTGTATTTGGAATCATACGAGAGGAAAATGTATTGGTAATGTTAAACCCGTTGCTGGAGGTGACTTGGGTTTCAAATGATTGAAGAGATAAGGCATGAGCAGAAATGTATGGAACGAAATATGGTAAACAGTGAACACGGGTAACCTTGGAAAATGGATGTTATGGTTAGTGATTGGTTGCATTTGCATGGAGTAACAGCTGAAGGGCTATATTCTATTGATAATTAGTAAGATAACAAAAACAGACTGCAGTCTGAGCCCAGTATAGTATAAATAAAGGCATGGAGGCAGACACAGTCAGAAAAGCCTCTCATACTTCCAGGACCATTGTGGACCAGCGGTGAATCGGTCTGAGGGCTATCTCTCCAGGGATTCAGGTAATCCACTTAGTTGTTAATACTAGTGGCACATATTGTATCTAAACAATAACATTCAATGTAGAATGTAATGTGGGTATTTGGAACTAATAAATGGTAAGCATTGTTAAAATTTGAACCATGGTCTCGTCTCATCATTATAGTGTAACAAAGTAGTCAATTCCATGGTTACCTTAATTCATAAACCTTTTACAGTATCTGCCTGTTACAGACATTTTAAAATCAAATATGAGAAACTATTGCTGTGTTGTCTAGACTATATACATTTATTTTTTTACATCATTCATAATTAATATATGTAATTGGCTCTAATGAAATGAGGGATACCTGCCTGTGATTAAGCAGGCAGGTATACAAAGGTCACAAATGGTTGTTTGGGTTGTGGTGTGGAAGCCAAAAGTCTGTGTGAAGGCTGGGAGAAACTTTAAAAGGGACTGTGTGAACCTGGGCGTGCATGTAAAACTTGTATACTGTGTGTAACAAGTTGTTTTGTTGAACCAGTAAACTGCTCAGCCATCCTGATTAGTTAGGAACTGACAGAAGTTTAGTTAGTGCTCCCAATTGGAGTTAGGCTTTTATTTTGCTTGTTTTATTTGTTTTGTTACAGTGTTTTATGTAAATAATAAAAGTGTGCAGAAAAAGCGCTTCACTAAAAGTCTGTCTCTGGGTGAGTGCTAGACCTGCCGTTGTCTGCCTTGACCGCCAGTCACGTTACCACAAAGGTTTGAATTGTGAACACATGCTTATTGACAAAATATGTTTAGTTACCACTGTACAAAAAGATCCGACCTGCTTGCACAAAGAGTCTGCCCAACTGATTTAAACAGCGGCTGATCTAAATGTGCCATAATAGGAAAAAAAAACCTTCCTAACAGTGATGTCATTTGCTATGTCATCTCTTGATTTTCTAGTCTTTACAATTTTCTTTTATGGTCATTCATTTTTCACCAGAAACCTGAAACTTGACATTCAGCTGATGTACAGTTTCATTATAATGTTACATTGCGTGTGTTACTTCCCTGCAAAGGATTCATGAATAGTGTGCTAAAATAATGTCATTGTGATCGCATCTTAAATGCGACTGATATAACTTTTATTTAATAGCAATGTGGGCAGTTTTATTTGTATTTGTTCAAGAAAAAAACACCAACGTAATAAACAG
Source organism: Acipenser ruthenus (assembly GCF_902713425.1). Classification (NCBI taxonomy): domain Eukaryota; kingdom Metazoa; phylum Chordata; class Actinopteri; order Acipenseriformes; family Acipenseridae; genus Acipenser; species Acipenser ruthenus. Next base: position 81,786,054 of record NC_081191.1, on the reverse strand, counting down.
CTATCACTGTTTTCTACTGACAGCACAGTGTTGCATTATATCTGTTCTTTGGAGCTGTAAATATTATTTTCTCCAGGTTATATAGGTCAACAAAAACATGTCAGCCAGACTACAGGGTAGCTGACTGCCAAATATATCTACATCTATTTATCTGACATCTACCCTTGAATGATTCATAGATCACAGTATTACTTGCTCATTGGCGGCATCACAAGTCAAAAGGTGTTAAAGAAAAGGTGTCTGGGAGACATTTCTGCCCAGCAGACATAGTTTGACCTTTACATAGTCTTTACAGTATGAATAGGATTAAATTATTCAACATGTGTCTATATCTGCCATCATGCTTTAAACAAATGGTACAACAGTATGCGCTACACTAAATAAGAGGAGAATTTCCTCGCCCTGTGTGATGCGCCTGCCTGCGGGAACCAAGATCGCTACATTGGTGTCAGAAGTGGACGCAGGTACCCCGGTACGCACTCGTCGGACTGTAGCCTGGTGAGCAAGTCCGGGGCGGACTTGAGGCTGGCAGGGGACAGTGTAGCGTGCACGGGGGAAGGCAGCAGGAGGACTGGTAGGTGACATAATAACACACAGAGACATAAGCCCAATATACCCTCCTTGCAAGGGAGCCAGGTCTCTTATACAGCGGTATCGGCGCTATGCTTCAGTGCGAGAGGTCTCGGGTTCGCGCCCGCCCTCCCCCTCTGTGTGAATTGCCTCGCCCCGTGTGGATGCGCCTGCCCGCGGGAACCAAGATCGCTACAATATTATAGTCAGAGAAGTTGCTACTCTCGATAGTCAGCTACTGTGTTCACCGAGTCTCCTGTGAATCTCAGTTTCTTGTGCTCTCCCTTTCCAGGTCAACATGCTCCCTACAAATTTAGATTTTTTTTTAAAACTGTAAAGATACTTCAATAATGCAAAAAAGAAACGATAATATTTATTCCTTATTGATCGTCTTGTTATAGCAATGTAAAGCATCCCGACTCTCCAAAAACAGAATATTGCATTTACAGTATTATATAGATTACCTTCCAAAACGTTGATAGGTTAGATGGCGCCGAGAAATCAGTCGAGTCGCTTACTCACCAGTCACAAACACGGATTGCAAGTCCGTGGATTCAACTGTGTTTTTTTTTTTCTTGTTTTTTTTTTTTTGTTAATTGAAAACTCATACTTTTTGTTCATGTGCTTCTGGCGATTCAGATCAGACAGGCTGCAATTAGCTATCCCGGCATCCATTGCCTACAGTAACTACCACATGCAGTATATTCACAAGTAACCATTGAGACGTTGGGAACCAAGGAAGTATAAAAAGCCTGATTTAAACATGCAAACTCAAGCTGTGCAGCAAAATTTGATGCATATTTTTTTACGCATAATATATTTTTTTCAATGCATGAAACACACAGTACGCAGCTTATCAGGCGCACTGAAGGGGAGTATGCCTATTTGTGTTTAAAAAGTTCCTTTCATATGCAATGTATTGTATGTAAAGCCCATATATCCTCAAATGTATTTTCATTAAATGTACTATTGAACTTACTATGGTGAACCTTAATATATCATGGTTAACCATTATGCTCCACATGGCTTACCAGTTAAATTGTAACAGGTTACTTCATTGTATTTGAATATTGACATGAATAGACCAATTCAAAGATAAAGTTTTATTGAGCGAGTCATGCCACAAATACAGGCATATAGAAATTTGAATATTGTTACTTTGGAACTATAGGGACTGGATGGAGCATTTGTTTTTCATTTTACCACCAAACTGGAGTTCTGCAATGGTGACAGTCAAGACAGGTAAGACATTTAATGATCTATTCAGGGGTCATCAAATGGGAAACAATTGCCCCACCGGCAGTTGTTCAACATTTACTCATCAGTCTCTATAATTGTTGGATGGTAGTGATTTATGGCCATCCCTGCTTTAAGTCTAACCTGTGTGATTTACTGCTGCTGTTTAAGCTACTGTGTGGTCTTTGGGAAGCGAGAACTAGGAAGCATAGTTATACAGCATAGTCAAACAAACTAGACAAAAAAAAACTGTGCGGTGCTCCATTATAATGCCATAGATGTGCACAATGTGCTGTCTAGTTGTTCACATGCAGCTTAATCATACAGGTAGTTTGCATTTTTTGCAGTGTATGCGTTCTGCATACCTAACAGGACCATCTCTCTCCTGCGTGAAAGACAGGGATCCCAATCATACAATATTCAGGACTCATAGTCTTGCATATGTTTCTCAAGTCATAAAGGTTCTGCAGTTGGAACTCCCTTGCTACGGATAGATGGAGACAAAAGATGATCAGAAGATTTAAGGTTAATAACAGGAGGAGAATGTCTTGTCAATCTGCAAGTCTAATGTCCTTTTAATATTAATGAATGCCAAAGTTTATTACTCTAGCAGGGCTGTAATTCAGCAGCTGAATACTGTAAATTCTCTTGGTCCCTTTACTATTTACGGTATTTTGTATATTAATCATTCAGCAACTGTTTGTTTTTCAGATAACACTACGTTATATAAAACAATTATAAATCCAGTAACAGATACAATAACTTCAGTATTCATTCTGTTTCTGATTGCTTAATTCAACTGTAATGATGTGCTTTTCTTTTTCTTTTAATATATAAATATTGAATAAATATTGAATATTTTATTGAGACTTGGACTTTTTACAGCTATGGCCAAAAGTTTTGCATTACCATAGAATTTTATAACTGAGACAATTATAAAATAAAATAAAAAATGATATGAACATAATTTAGCTATTTTATTTAACATCATGTAATGAAAGAAACTACGAAATGATATTGCAACAGTCTACCAGAAGCCATAATAGTAGTACTTAGTATTTGCAGTGCATTCCGTTTTGTTTTAAGACTTCCTTAATCCTCTCAAACATGAACTCAATGAGGCGCTGAAGGGTCGAGTTATCCTTTAGATTCCTCCATGCAGCATTTACACCTGATTCCAGTTTGTTTCTGTTGCATGGTTGACTTCCTGTCCTATCACACCCCAAACATTCTTAAAAGGATTGGCGTGATGCTGTCGTTTTCTAACCATTTCTTCACTTGTTTGGCTCCATGGCAAGGGGCTCCGTCAGCTTGGAAGTAGAAATCACAGAAAATGGTTCTGAGCTGTAGGAAGGAGGTGGTTTTGGAGTTTTTTCAGGTGCCAGTCCTTGTTCATTGCTGTCCCTTTGGGTAAAACGTGTATGGATCCTGTGCCTTTGGCAGAAAATAATTCCCAGATAAGGACAGTTTCCAGGTTAGTTTGGCAGTATTGAGCTTAAATCTGAAAAAAGTTCACAGATTTGTTTTTCAATTTTTTTTAATTTTTTTTTTTATTACAGTATTACATAATATAAAAGCATTTACAGTGGTCCAGCATGCAATAAGCAGTACATTTGGGTGAATATGCTAAAATTAAACAGTGCTTGAGTGATGCAAGCAGCAAACAAAACATTTTGATAGCAAATGGTTGTTCCAACAACCAGGATGTAAGTCACCTACCTGTTTGTGAATTTGGAGAGTACAAACAACATGTAACAGATGAGTTATTTTATTCTGATTTGTGGGGACACTGTTCAAGTATTGATGGCATTAAATGACCACTCGAATTCTGTGGACTGTTTACTTTAGTTCTGCTTTTGTTTTGTATTGCATGTATTATAGTATTAAAATGTAATGATACTGTTCACAGAGTCAGCGTCTTACTGAATACCAAAAGTTGTATTCTGTTAAATGTAATGGTTATCCACTGGAATGGTCAATGCTGAATAATGGTCTGTAAATCCTACTAATGGGCTATGTCAGGACCAGCGCTTGCTGAATTCATAATCACAAAATTGGAGGTGGGGTGCAATAAAATGCAAGCTCTTTTGAGTTTGTGCATTCAGCATTTGTCAAAATTGAGCCCAATGTGTGAAACTAAAATGAGCAATATTAACACTCGCATCACAGAAATAAAATATGCGTCGGTCTTGTTTTTCACCTAAAACAGTGACCCTTAGTGCTGTGAATTCCCTGATATCCCTGGTCTAAATGCACTTCTTGGTATAAATAGAAAGCCTCACTTCTAAAGTTAAAACATTCAATCATAAGACTATAAAAATCTTCGCGGAGTAGATCGACTTTTTGATTATCGCTTACTTCAGTGAGCATAGCCAGTATTCTTTATACTCAGATTTGTGAACATTTCTCATCATAAAATCCTTGAACCCAAATGAAAACTGTCACAAAAGATCAGACTTTGTGTGCGTTTTCTGGTGACTTGGGGCTTTATTCCATTCAGTTATTTTCGAAGCGATAATGAATGACAGGCTTGAGCCCATGGCTGCCTGTTGAACTTGTTAGTTTGTCCTGCAGGGTTAAATACAGTTGTTATTTCAGTGGTAAATTATTTTACATGTTGTTAGCCATCAGAAACATAACAACATGCTCACAAGCCCCTTTGTTCTGCATGTGATCTGTTTGTGTTCTCTGACTCCCAACGGGTGAAGCTCAGTTGTTGGCCTGCAACAATGCTTCAAGCATGCTCCCCATTTACTTTTTGGGTTACACATGATTAGACAGTTTTCTATGTGCTATTTGGAGCACAAGTATAAGGCTCAGGTGGGGTCCTGTAATTACAGTAACACAAGAAAACAGCATTTTGGTATGAACAAGAAAACTGCTTTTTGGTAAGAACAGCATTTTGGTACTCCGTAACTTAATGTTTTTTCCATGGTAGATTTACTGAGCGCTCTGTGGGCCCTCAGCCATGAGCAAATCAGCATGACCAGGATTCAAATCTGCAAACTCCTGTATGTATGACTCAACCTGCATTCTATGTGGCATTACCTTAAAAGTGCTATTGCAACATACAGCACTCAATGAAAATAACTTTTCAATAATATAAAAGACGAGCAAGTCTGTTTTCAATGGGGTTTTTTTCACATGCTGTTGAGTCAGCGTTGAGTTTCATCTTTTCTCTTTCTCCCTCTGTAAAACTATAAAATTACACCAATTGTAAATAGGTATTTCAAACCAAGATGTTCTGTTCAAGAATGGAATGGCTTTCAGAGTACACAAAACAAGGGGAGTGAGTGAATCTTGCTTGCACATAACACTGATAGGAGTTGTGGTTGAAATTGTTTGGGCTATTATTGGTATTCACTGAATTTCTGCTTGCTGAGTGAGGCATTAGAAATACCTCAGCAAAGCACGTTTTATACTCTGACTCGCTCAACCTACAGATCTCAAACTAGCGAGGTACTGTGAAAGGAGTCCTGACGTCATTGCCAGTGTAACACTTTGAATGTAATGAAAGCCATTTTTTCTCCCTGACATTAGTGGTGTGAATGCCTTGTAAACTGCTTGGTCTCCTAGTTTCCAAAAAGGAATAACCTATTTTTTATTTTTTCCAAATGCTTTTATGAATATATTAGTATTTTATCAAGGTGTTTACTGTCTATATAATTAACTCATATTATTTTAAAGGAATGCAACATATAATTATGGTGATATAACTGAAGGCCACTTATTAACTTTATAAATAAAATGTTAATAAAAATAAATTGTAAAGGGTTCATTTTGTATTTTCTGAAAACCAATAAGAAATAAGTAATTGACAAGAAAAATGCATTAAAAAAGAAAATACTGGCACCCTACACTTATTATACCATAATTCAAGGTAACAGATCAAGGACAAGCATTTAGTAAACTTTAACCACATTTGAATAAAACAAAAAAGCAAAATAAACTATTTCTAATAATTTTACAAATAATCTTCATCAAAAAGATTATTTGTTAAACTACCAGAAATTGTGTGTTCTGGTCTTTGTCATATTAATTTGTAACTAATGTTTACTAAATGCTTGTATTTAACATGTGTTCTTGAATTATCTTATACTAAGTGTAGGGTGCCATTACTTTTGTCTGTGACTGTATATGAAGAATATATATACAGTGCCTATAGAAAGTCTACACCCCCTTGAATTTTTTCACATTTTGTTGTGTCAGTGCCTCAGAGTTTCATGCATTTAAATGAGGATTTTTTTCCACTTATCTACACACCATACTCCACACTGTTAAGGGGAAAAAAGTTTTTATTGAGAAAAAAAAAATTATTATTATTATTATTATTATTATTATTATTATTATTATTATTATTATTATTATTATTATTATTATTGTTGTTGTTTATTTCTTAGCAGATGCCCTTATCCAGGGTGACTTACAATTGTTATATTAAAAATACAAAACTGAAAGATCATAATTGGATAAGTCTCCACACCCCTGAGTTAATACTTGGTGGAAGCACCTTTGACAGCAATTACAGCTGTGAGTCTGTGGGGATAGGTCTGTAACAAATTTGCACACCTAGATTTGGCAATATTTGACCATTCTTCTTTACAAAACTGTTCAAGCTCTGTCAAGTTTCGATTGGATTTAGGTCGGGGCTCTGACTGGGCCACTCAAGGACATTTACCTTTTTGTTCCTTAGCCACTCCAGTGTACCTTTGGCTGTGTGCTTTGGGTCATTGTCATGCTGAAAGTTGAACTTCCGTCCCAGTTTCAGCTTTCTTGCAGAGGGCAGCAGGTTTTCTTCAAGGACTTCTCTGTACTTTGCTCCATTCATTTTCCCTTCTATCCTGACAAGTGCCCCAGTCCCTGCCGATAAGAAACATCCCCATAACATGATGCTGCCACCACCATGCTTCACAGTAGGGACGGTGTTCTTTGGGTGATGCGCTGTGTTGGGTTTGCACCAAACATAACACTTTGCATTTAGGCCAAAAAGTTCCATTTTAGTTTCTTCAGACCACAAAACTTTTTCCACATGGCTACAGAATCTCCTGAGTGTTTTTTTGCATACTTCAAACGGGATTCAAAGTGGGCTTTCTTGAGTAATGTCTTCCTTCTTGCCACCCTACCATACAGGCCAGATTTGTGGAGTGCTTGGGATATTGTTGTCACATGCCACACTTTGACCAGTCTTGGCCATAAAAGCCTGTAGCTCTTGCAAAGTTGCCATTGGCCTCTTGGTAGCCTCTCTGATCAGTCTCCTTCTTGCTCGGTCATCCAGCTTTTAGGGACGGCCTGATCTAGGCAGGGTCTTGGTGGTTCCATACACCTTCCACTTCTTAATAATCATCTTGACCATGCTCCAAGGGATATTCAAGGCCTTTGGTATTTTTTTATACCCATCCCCTGATCAGTGCCTTTCAACAACTTTGTCCCAGAGTTCTTTTGAAAGCGCCTTGGTGCTCATGGTTGAGTCTTTGCTTTGAAATGCACTACCCAGCAGAGGGAACCTACAGTAGATAAATGAAAAAAAATTTTTTTAATGCATTTTAATTCCAGGCTATAAGGCAACAAAAGGTGAACATTTTGAAAGGGGGTGTAGACTTTCTATAGGCACTGTAGACAGTACCAGTACTGCTTGATTTAGATACATTTTGTCAAGTCATTTTATGGAGACGTGTATGTAAGTTTAAAAGGCATACATCACAGAGCATTTCTGGAGCACTGATTCAACATGGCAAGTGTGCCAGCTGTTGAAATTGTTCTGGAGGGAGGGTTATGTGGCCATTCCTCAATGATTACCATCTTTAATCAGTCAGACTGGCTTCTACACTGTATGCCATAGGTGTTTATTTTATCACATTACATAACGGTCATTGGTCAGGTTTGTAACATGGTGTCACGGATAGCTTGTGTGGTGATGTCAGACCAGGAAACGCCGGACACAGTGTGGTGAGTGAAAGGTGCTGCTGCACACATTTATTAAATAAAACAAATGGTTTATCCTGACACCGGAAATGCTGCCATTGACAACGCTGGCAGCAGTAATGCTGACAGCTGTGCCGGGACTTGCTTGCTAATCGTTCAATCTGCCTCCGGCACAGTCTGCACGTGAACCAATTGTGACATCCCTGTGCCCACATACCAACTTACATTTTAATCACCCATGCTACATAACCCACACTATACAAATAAACCAAATACCCCCCGGGGCGGGGTTACCCTGGCACACGTGGTTTTCTGTCCAATACATTATAAATATGAATTATTGTAGGTGCCACGTGAAAAAGCAACGTTGATATGTACAGGGCTTGCCCTGGCACACATAACTGTTATCTAAATGCTGCAATTATTTAGTTTACAAGCAATAACCTGCACAGCCGTACGGAACATGTTTTATTTTTTTAGTTTGTTTAAATGTGAGATCTGAAAAGTATATAGATGACTTGGCTCAAGGGCAGCTTCACCTTCCTTGTCAATCTGCCGAAGTACCTCAACTCAACAGGTGCTGTCAATTGCATGTGTCTTCCTCCCCATGCTCCTTGTGCCAATGGTATGTTGTTATGTGTACCCCAGTCCACATGGACTGCAGCGAAGACAGCTATAAATCACCAGCATTAGTGTTACAGTGTTACAGTCTTATACCTTTATAGCAAAGCCTAAAACACATACCGTATATACAGAAATGGACAGTATTTTTATTAATTGCATTAGATTATTTTCTAATTACATTTTTAATTTAAAGCACTCAGCATACATTTGGGGAGTCTGGCTGGGATAAGTCAGTGAAGCGTCTGCTGCATTATGTTGCTAAGTGCAGAGAACAGAAGAAGTCTATTATGTAACACGGCTATAATAACATACATCATCTCACATATCATCTGAGGTCAGATCCCACTCTGTTTCCACTTCTCACTATCTACACAACGCACAATGTTTCTTCCTAAGTATGGGTTTGTACATAAGAGCAGGTCTGCCATGGAGAACAATTACTTTAAATTCTCAAAGGTAAAATGCTAATCCACAAATCATAAATTATTGAATCCATCAAAAAACATTCTCCCCTATTAATTTGTATAATGATAAAACAGTTTATGTAAGACTTTGAAAAAAAAAAAGCAAACACTATAAAAGTATACTGACCAGAAACCTTAAAATCATGATGCCAACATGGCAGTGTCTATTGTGAAATATTCTGTTTTCATTATCACGGAGGGCTTTCAAACTTTTAAATCTAACTAAATGTCACCACCTGGCGGCGACCTCAAGAATGGCGTGGGTGGGTGGCAGAGGACTCGCCCCGGAAATAATTCTCTTAACCCCTTCACTTTTCAACGTGCTTCCTTTTAGTGAGTGTGCAAGATGGCAGCGTGCAGCATTGAAGACGTGCTCGCGAAAGCGGAGAGAGAGGAGGCAGAAAAACTCAAAAGTATTTCTGTCCACAAAGAACTGGAGCTCGAATTTGATCCCGGGAACCTGTTTGCTTTTGATAAAAACCCTCCGAACACCCGAGAGTTCAGGAAACAGAATAAAGATGAGTTCCTGCGCTCGCTGGCCCGGGACAATACGCAGCTGCTTATCAATGAGCTCTGGAAACTGCCAACAGAGAGGGTCGAGGAGGTGATTGTGGCTAAACTACCCGAGCCCACTACCCGCCTGCCGAGAGAGAAACCTGTCCCTAAGCCCAGGCCTTCTACCAAATGGGAGGAATTCGCCAAACTAAAAGGGATCCAAAAGAAAAAGAAAACCAACTTGGTGTGGGACGACGTGCACAAGGAGTGGAAAAGGCGATGGGGCTACAAGCGAGCCAATGATGATACCAAAGAGTGGCTGATCGAGGTGCCAGAGACTGCCGACCCGAATGAGGACCAGTTCAGCAAACGCATCAAAGCCAAGAAGGAAAGAGTGGCAAAGAACGAACTGAACCGACTACGAAACATCGCCAGGGGGCAAAAGATTAAAGTGCCCGGCGTGGGACTTGCACCTACCGACCAGCAGTCAAAAACAGAGCTGGGCAAAGCTATTCATGTTGCTAAACACTCCACGGCCTCCGTGGGTAAATTTCAAGGCAACCTTCCCAAGGAGAAAGTGCCCAAGAATATGGGCAAAAAGAGAAAGTTCGAGCCGCTCATAGGCGATTTCTCTGCTGAGAAACGGAAGCAGCTGGATCTGTTAAACATTATGGACAGCAAGAAGCCCAGAATTGACATCACCAAAGCTGTGAACAAGCAGATGAGAGAAGAGGATCGGCAGTCCGGGTTTCAGAAGAGAAAGTCGCCCGGTAAAAAGGGGCGTAAGGGTAACTTCTCGGGGAAAGGGAAGGCAAAGGGGAAGGGGAAAAAAGGAGGGCCAGGGGGAGGCAGTAGCGGCGGCAGCAATAAAGGCGGACCAGGGGGAGGCAACAATAGAAAACCACGCAAGAAGCAAGGAAAACGATGAAAAAGTGAGAATCCCTGACACCAACCGTTTACTGTGCCAAGGACTGTATCACTTCATGTGATAACTAGTTGCATTTTGCGGTTTTCGAAAAATTGTTACTTTGGACTTGTTACAGAGTATATGCATACTGATGCGAGACAGTGATTGTCAGACATTGTAATGTTATGAAATATAGTCTTGGTCAATCCTTATACCTTTTTTCGGTCGTGCTGAATAATTTAACAGTACATAGTCCTTCCGTGTTGCTAGTACTTGTTATAGAAATAAGTTGCAAACACTGTATTTAATGGTATACATGTAAAACTTTCGGTCAGTGTGCTTCTGAGTGCACTGCAAGATTTGATGTTTTACAATATGTTTTTCTAAAAAGTTTTCTATCGACATGCTATTTAATTGAAACCTCTTAACTTTCTCAGTCCATCCCTTGCAATTTGTCATGTCAAAGCAAAGTGTATATTGATCATTTTGTACACAACCCTGTTAAACATTACACGTTGTTTCTTAAAAGAAAATGTTCATGAATAAATCATTGTAATTTGCATTCAAGTTTCACATTGATTTTTATTTATATAAAAACAATAATAATCTGTAACAATGTGTGCCAAGTTGTTGAGAATCAGGCGGGCCAAAAAGTAGCGTAAAACAATCAGCACTGCATTTTCAAACCGTTATTAAGATTTCCTTTCTAACAAAAAATCACTGCTTAATGTAAAACACTACAGAGCAGCCTTCTCCATATGTGTCTATCAATGTGCACTGTGCTGGACAGGGCCACTCCGTTTCATAGATCATGTTAATCCATAATATAGAACAGTAAAGCAGGATGTCACAAGATGTGTTAAAGATACAGGCACACATTTCTATCACGTAAAGCATGGTGAACTCTAAAATGGTCTGAAATGGACAAACCATAAGCACTTATGTCAACACCGCATAGGGCACGCAGTATTGGTAACTATAAACACTTCGAAGAAGAACAAAAAATAACAAAATCATAATTAAAATATATCACGTGTACTCTATCGGGATCTTGAGCAATTTGGTGTTTGTGTACTATGTTTTTAAATTTTTCTTGAACTGAGCCGTGGGCGCTGTATCATGTTGCTCCTCCAGTGTCCCACAATGCCCGGATTGGCCTCCCCCACAAATACAACGTTAGTGAGTGTACTGAGTTTTGTAGCTATGGCAGGACAGGAGAGAGCAGTACATTTACTCAGGCAACTGCAAAGAGCATCGTAAGTTTACACTTAAAACTGTTGCATCCGACGTAAATAATCTAATTAAAGCGTTAATAACTTTGAAAATAAAAGGTATTGTGCAAAAAAAAAAAAATAGCGTGCATACATGTTGTATGTATGCACGCTAAACACGATAGCCTAGTGGTTTGGGAAGAATATAATAATAGTGACATGTATGTTTACCTGGGAAGGATTTGTTTAATGTAACAATCGGCAATGGTAGGTATTCAAAAACAAAAATAAGTTCCCACCTTGCTTTGAAAGTCGAAAGTCTTGTTTTTGGAATCCAGGAAAAAAAATAAGCGCGATGCAAGCACCAAGCAGTAGGTGTCAGCATAGACATCACTGTTCAAAAACATTTCAGGGTACAGTACGTTCCTGAGTAATATTGAAAAGCTGATCTGTTTAGAAGAAATTCTATTTCATTTAACACGGTTTTAGCAACAAAAGCATAAAAACGTGTTAAAGAATAACATAAAAGTGTTTGTGTTTTTTTGTTACTCAAACATACTGTGTTAATTTAAGTACCGAGTTTACTGCATTTACCTTCCATTTGATGCAAGTTCGTTTTTTAGGTTACTACTGCGATTCATAAATAAATACAACTATATGTATGAATAACATTGCAATATTAAATGGTAGTATCAATTTATTTGTTTTTTACATATAGATTATAACGTTTACATAATTTTATTTATAGGAATGCATACAATATAAAGTATATGCGATCTACAGTTAATATGAATCATACTTAACACTGACTGTAGATGGCTTTTTGTTTTGTGTGAATATTTGTTAATTTCCCAATACATTTCAGGTGCAGATGCCCTGCACATTCTCATGGCTTTTCTCAAGGTATTTTTTTTTTCCTTTGTATGTTTTTAATGTGGAAAAGTTGAGCTTACTGCTGCTTGTATAAAATATCCATGATAAAAAAAGAGAAATACAAAATAATAATATAAAAATAATAGTTATCCAAGATAACTATTGAGAGAAAGGATACATTAGGTTGACTATAAGTCATGCAACATCCTCATTATTGCTATGATATCTGGATATCGAACCCAGAGCCAGTTGGGGCTGTGTGTGTGTGTGTGTGTGTCTGTATGTGTGTTCTGTGTGTGTGTGTGTGTTAAAAGTTAAGCAGTTACATTTAAAAACCAGCCCAAGACAACTGCTCTTGGGTAGAGGGTGAAAGAATTGGCCTTCTAAAGCAAGTTTAAAATTAATGCAATTCTCTGTTCTGAAGGAACCAGAATATCTTCTCTGTTCTGAAGGAACTAGAATATCTTCAGCACAACGATAAGTGGCACTAGTAATAACTAATGCTAGAAAAGAAAAGGAAATACTTGATTTAAGCCTTCGTTACACTCAGTTGGTCCTTCTGAGTAAATGAGTCATAACATTGTGTAGTTCTGTACAGTTTAAAACAGTGTTCACAAAACATTCCACATGCATCAAAAGTACCAGGTGATAATAATGGATTGATTTCTGTTCTAGCTCCAGAGCGTACTTCCTGTGGCAAAACAACTGACTACGCATTTGAGGTAGAGAGTTCCGTTCCAAGTTCCAACTGATAAATCAAAATAAAGACCCGGGGACTGACTGAAATTAAGTTTTGGAAAGAAGAAAACTTGTTTTATTTTCCTAAAACGTTCTTGTTATTTATTATCAGTAACATTAACAGTTAGTTTTTCCTTTCAGTGTTCGTGTTCAAAATCAGGTCCTTATGACAAATATAAAAGCAGTTGAACGTTTCGTAGTGCAGCTGAACTCATTTGCTCAATACAATTTAAGATATACTTGAAGTCTTTATATTCAAGTACTAAGGCCACCTGTACAGTCAGACCACAAGAAAATTGTAACTACAAAAAAATCATGGAGATATAAACATTTCAAGTTTTGCTATCAATCACAAAATGTTATTTACGTGGCATGTTTGTATTTTCAGATGGCCTGTTCCAATATCAGATATGGACAAGGAGTTACAAAGGAAGTGGGCATGGTAATTTTTCCATTTGATATGCAATGGGGTGTCTCCGTTTCTAATGCTTTTCCCTTTATTAACATACATCCCTGCCAAGAGGGTATGGTGGACATGGTGGTATATCTGTCTGTCTGTCTGTATTTCACACGCCACACATTTTTGCATTTGTCTGGAGATCTGCATATCCAATTGTCAGGAAACCTAATAGCATTATTTATCTTATGTTAGTAAATATAATTGTTGCTTTAATTTGGACAATTATCAAATTGCGATTAAACATGCCATTGCTAATTCTTATTCTCTAGTATTCTGTACTGTTGATACTGATAGCTAGAATTTTAAATACAGCCGTGGCAGGGGATGTATGTTGCTGACATATTATATCACAAAAGTCTACCGGATGCCATAATAGTAGTACAGTATTTCATGTTAGATTTTGAAATGTCACATTTTTTAGTTTTTTTTTTCAATTTGTCGTAAAGTATATGAAAAACTACAAATCTGTATGTAATTCAACATGTTAACGTAACATTATTCACCAGGTTTCATTCAACTTTTTGAAGCAAAATTAGTTAATTCTAATGGGATGCAAAACTTTTGGCCATAACTGTATGCTACTGTGTGGTATTTATTATGCAAGTGTAGTTAAAAGGTCATGGTCTCATGTGACTTTCTATGGCAGCACTGAACCTTGCTAAGAGACAGATATAGATACAGTGGGGGGTGATTTCTTCCCCTATTACTTGTTTAGAATTTAATTTACTAGTACTGTAAAACAAAATATTTTTATTTAGGTTCTGCAAGGCCTGAAGATTGCACTTACCCTTGCCTAGCTTTATTTAAAAACATATTTAACCAGTTGCATTTATTGTAGCCTGTTTTTAATTTTTTTATTTTCCTAAAGGATCTTCAGAATCTGGGTGCCAAAAATGTCTGTCTGATGACTGATAAGAACCTTGCTCGACTTCCTCCTGTGAAAGCAGTTTTCAACTCTTTAGCAAAACATGGCGTTAACTTTAAGTTCTATGATAAAGTGCGTGTAGAACCTACTGACACCAGGTAATTTGTAGAACCACAGAATGTCCTGGCTGTGTTTTCTCATTTTTACATTTTGAAGACTGAACAAGGTTATGACAGGCCCTGTCTCCAACCAGAACCTTGATTATTTTCCAGCCATCATTTTTCAAGGTGAAATTAAGCACTACAGTAATGTATAGGTGGGGCGGACGCTAAACACAAAATAACTGTCATTTGGTCACTTTTTTGTACTGATACCGTGTTCTATGTAAGTTGCCATATTACTGTACCTTAGTCTGATCTAAATGTATATTGCTAAAATGGCACACAACCCTTCATATCAGACATCAATAACAGCTGTTCTTAGAAGCATGAGAAAATAAAATGAGCTTCAATGCAGGCATTCTTTGAAGAAGAGCACATGAAACACCAGGCAGCGATTTCAGGCAACTCCTCCAGCCTGATTTTAGGGAACATGTTCACACGATTTTCACCATGTGAAGAGTTAAAGCAACAATGTCACAACATTCTTGATACAGGCAAAATGGTGAAAATGTCGCAATCTATTAGTTGCTTCAGCAGTTGCCTGAAAATGTGTGAAAATCTTAGGTTTCAGCTAAATCTCAATAAAGGTCAATGAAACGCTAGCCTGGCTGAATTCCCCCTACCTGACTACTCACATTCAAGTCAACAGGTCCCTTGTTCTTATTTTAATTGAGAAGCTATTATTCAGTCTGTTCTACCATGGCTGAATATAGAATTCGATTTGATAGTTACACTACCTTTATGCTGATATGGATTGTATTTGTTTGTTGTCAGTTCCCCTAACGCATTGTTCTATTTATTTCCGTTTCTAGTTTTAAGGAAGCTATAGATTTTGCTAAGAGAGGACAGTTTGATGCCTACGTGGCTGTAGGAGGGGGCTCTGTGATTGACACCTGTAAAGCAGCCAACCTCTATGCTTGCAATCCTAAAGCAGATTTCCTTGATTATGTTAACGCTCCCATTGGGAAAGGAAAGCCGGTTACTGATGTGCTGAAACCTTTCATTGCAGGTACATGAAAATTCTCTCTCTCTCTCTCTCTCTCTCTCTCTCTCTCTCTCTCTCTCTCTCTCTCTCTCTCTTTCTCTCTCTCTCTCTCTCTCTCTCTCTCTCTCTCTCTCTCTCTCTCTCTCTCTCTCTCTCTCTCTCTCTCTCTCTCTCTCTCTCTCTCTCCTTTACATTACACAAGTTCCCTGTTGTCTGTTTACTGTATCTGATTCTTCTTTAATTTAACCTTCCAAACTATAGAAAGGGACCATCAGCCCCGTTTGTTTACATTCCTTAAATGTAGTTTTAGCTGTAGGAAAACTACATTATATGGTGAAACCGGACATAGATTTTCTGTGTGTTGTTTTATGTAGTGCCTACCACAGCTGGTACTGGAAGTGAAACAACAGGGGTGGCAATATTTGACTTTGAAAGTCTGAAAGCAAAAACAGGTATGTGTCAATTACCACCACTGCTAAAAACAATTTCTTAACCCTGAAACAGAACCCTCAAAATATTTTTGTATAAACCCTACCCCAAGGTATTGCAGTACTGTAGGCCCCCCGCTACTTGAAGCTGCCATTCAGGTTAGAAAACATTACACAATGTGGACCTGCACAGAAGTATACAGCACTCTGTTGGTTGGAGGTGATGGCTTATGCTCCTGAAGCACTTTAGGTTATTAATAATAATGTGCAGATATGATTCTAAACCTGGTAATTTTAACTAACTACTCAGGCAAGTTGATTGTTTCTAGATTTCTGTAACATTAACATGGAATTTTGTACTTTCAAAAATTACCACATAGGGTACCAACAGTATTAGACATAAAACCCAGTGCCACAAATTCAGCCACCCCCTGCTGAAACTGAACTAACACCTCTGTGATAATTGACAACTTTTATAATATTTAGGAATTGCCAGCAGGGCTATCAAGCCAACACTAGGTATGGTAGATCCCTTGCACTCCTTGCACATGCCACAGAGGGTCGCTGCTAACAGTGGATTTGATGTATTGTGGTATGTACCATATTCATATTTTCATTAAACTAAAGTGTTGCAAGTTTTTTTTATAGGGAATATATAATAGTATTTGTCTATTAATCCTTTTGTTTCTATATGTGGTGACTTATTAAGTCCGTCTGCATAGACTTTTGTTGGGTGTTCATTTATTCATGTTAGAAATTAAATCCACCTTTTTGACCTGTATGAATACATTTTTGGTTTGTTTTTAATGAACCAATCAATAAAGAGGTTCACTAAGGAATCTTTTATAATGTGATTCTGTGGTGCCTGGTAATTTTCTTTTGTTCAGTTTGCCCGCTTGTTAAATTCACATGGTGCAATTGTGGATCTTTTAATATGCATTAAATTGCCTTTTGTCCTGATGCAGATTATACCAGATGGAAACAAAATACAATAATTTAAAAAAGAGACCAAACACAAAATACAAAAACACTTTTATGTTGAGCATGTGCACAAAGGGACTGAATAAAATCTGTATCCAGGAGGTGGGATCATCACTGGGACAAGAATTTGTTCTTGTCCCAGTGTTGATGCACATACAGAAAATATAAAATGTCTTGGTTGGAATTAAACAACATTCTTTACATAGTTATGAATAAACTGGAACATGGAGTACACTGCCCTCCAATAGGTACTCGATCTGATGCAAAATTCTTGTTATTCCCTGAATAGATATCATCTCCTTTGAATGAGCAAGCCATTTCCCCCAAATCAGTTTTGTAGGAATGTAGACTGACTGGGTAGAGTGCATTATTGCCCAGTAACCCCACTCAGACCACCCCCCCTCTGCTCAGAGCTAGATGAACCATGATCTTTAAAAGTGCAATTTGCACCAGTTATTGTGAACTGAAAATAAAACTAAACCCAGAATGGTCATTTTAGAACTCAAGCCGGCGTTGCCAGTTTTTTGACACTAACAGTTTTATTTTCCTTTAAAAAAATTAATTAAATAAATATTGGTTCAAATTGCACTTTGGTGCAAATACAATAAATCTGTTCCTAAACATATTACTATCCCTGAATAGATAACAATCCCATCTTCAGAAACATGCAAAAAAATGTGAATGAGCAATCCAAAAATTTAGTAGTACCCCAAATGCTATCCATTTGGTACCAATATAGAATGACTGGGTGGAGCATTTGTTCTTCATTTTACCTCAGAGTTGAGTTACTGCAATCGTGACTGCCAGAATTATTTTTGTTTCTTCAGTTAAGCTTTCTGTTGGAAGTTTTGTAAAACTCAGTTTAGAAAGCGATTTCCTGTGGGTGACAGGCAGGGTTTTAAGGTGCCCGAGTGAAGAGTTAGTTTGTAACTTTCCAGATTGCTGGTTCTCAGAATTCTCCTTTCTCTCCCCACTCCCTCAGCCATGCTTTGGAATCCTACACTGCTCTTCCATACAACATGCGCAGTCCTTGTCCTCCAAACCCAATCTACCGGCCTGCATATCAGGGAAGCAACCCTATTAGCGATGTCTGGTCCAAGCATGCACTCAATATTGTGGCAAAGTATATGAAACGGTATGTGTTTGACGAAGTGCCCTATATTTTACCTTTAACCACCTCTAATATTTCTGAGTGAGTCAAGCCCCCTCTTGAAAGCTGCTATCCGCACTACAGCTAGGCGTGCTCCTGCTAATACACTGGGAGGTTATAAGTGACATCCCCTTGCTCTGTTGCAGCATAGAAAGCAACGTATACTGTGTTTGTTATGCTATTAATGTTAAAGTAAACACCTTGTTGTGAAGAAGCAACCGTCTTGGATATGTAAAAACTGCCCACAGTCTTTAAAGTTGCCACTGTACCTCTCGTTTCCGGTTGCTAAATTATTTGCAGAGCTGTGAGGAATGCTGATGATGTGGAGGCCAGGTCTAGCATGCACTTGGCAAGCGTGTTTGCGGGAATAGGATTTGGAAACGCTGGAGTTCACCTCTGGTAAATCATCTTAAACTTATTTTTAAGGACCTATATATATGAATGACAAGTGGAATCTCTTTGCTGATTTACTTTCATTACTTGTGATATACAGGGAAGTCACAAAGGCTTCACAGCATAGCATAGCAACTGTCACCAAGTGACTGATTCAATTAAGGTGCTGAAGTGGCACTTGGCCATCAGGACCTTGAAGTAAAGATCAAAGCACTCATGTAATTACTGTAACTACAGGAGGCATCAACTGTGTTTGGAGACAGTCACTAGTTTAAAAACCTTGACCATGCTTTAGATTTTATCCCCTTGGAAGACTGTTCTCTCGAGCACTCAGCACACCCTAAATATACCACACCGAGGAAGGTTCTGACTGAAATGTTTTTTCCACTTATTTTTTGTTTATTTATTTATTTATTTTTTAAGTGTAACCCTGTTATACCACTGTGCTTCTGGGTAACTAAGAGAATAGTTTCAGTTAATCTTAAAAGCCATAGTAACTCCCAAGTGTCTTTTCTATCCAAAAAGATACCTTTTCTAGTTTTTGTTGCTATAATAAGAAATAGAGATAAGACTTTTATTTTTATTTTATTCAGCCACGGAATGTCATACCCTATAGCTGGACTTGTTAAGACCTACAGAGCTAAGGACTATAATGTG
Organism: Acipenser ruthenus; assembly: GCF_902713425.1. NCBI lineage: Eukaryota > Metazoa > Chordata > Actinopteri > Acipenseriformes > Acipenseridae > Acipenser > Acipenser ruthenus. The sequence continues at coordinate 81,766,934 of NC_081191.1, read as the reverse complement.
AATCATCCTTTGGTGGTATGTATGTGTGTTCTGTTTGTTTATTTTGTATTTTGTATTTTTTTTTTGTTTAATCAAGTATCCATTTTTTATATAATGTAGTATCTAATGGATATGGGCTGGTGTTACAGTTTTCTAATTCTACTGTAAATGTATCATTTCTACAGTTTGTAGTTGAAGTATTGTAGCTAACAAAATAATTTCCAATCTTGGCAATTTTGCACTTTCATTAGCTGCATAAAATTTTTTTCTTGAGTTATCTCTTTTGCACTTGTACTCGCTGGGTCATTTCACCTCGGCAGTGTCTTTTGGATCAAAGCATGTTACTGACTGACTGCTTGTCAGTTAGAAGCAGCTAATTGGTTACTGACAGGAAAGAAGCCAGTGAGGGGGTGGGGAAAACTCTCCAGTTGAAATGACCCAGGAAGTACAAGACAGTCAGAAATCCTGGCTTCCAAACAGAGTTTTCTTTAACCTAGTGTAGTACCACATATCATGTTTTAAAATGGAAATACTGTTGCTTTCAAAAGCGCACATTTGAGACCTATATAATGAATAGATGTACGTGGCGGAGACATTTTATGGAACTGTTTTGTTAGATACAGTACAATCACTTGAACCTTTTTCCCCTCTGTGTTTTCCCTGCAGCCTCATGGCCTATCAGTAGTTCTCACCTCTCCAGCAGTGTTCACTTTCACAGGATCCATGTGTCCTGAACGTCACCTTGAAGCAGCTGAAATACTAGGCAAGGTCTTTTGAAGGACTTTTAAGGATAACATAAGTTTGAGAATGTTGGCATATGTGCTAGCAATGATTCGATTATTCACAATAGCACACACAATCATTCCTTTTCAATTTTAAAACTGAATACAATAAAAAAAGATCAAGGTTGAACCCTATGAATAAATGTTTAGTATAGTAGTACGGTCCATATTACAGATTTTAAAAAGTACGAAATAACAAATACTGTGATAACCGTGAGCAGTTGTTTAATGTTAACACTGCATAAAATGCAATAATTAATCCGTTTTTACTGGGGATGTAAAGAGAAGGGGGAAATTATTTGAAAGTAGACTGGCTATGTTTACGCTGTTCAAAATGAAGTAGCCTTGTTTGCCCCAGGCAGGACATTTAAAACACACACACACACACACACACACACACACACACACACACACACACACACACACGCACACACACACGCACACACGGGTGTTCTTTGGATATCAAGCAATGCTTTGTGCTAACAGGAACAACAATGACTAAATGTAAATGTAGGAGTGCTCTTTATTTTTAATTGCTGCTTTCTTGTACAGCTTCAATGTGCTGTGCTGTTTGCTAAATCTGTGTTTGAGAGCAGAGTTTTTTTTTCTCTGCAGTTTGTGAGGGGCAGTGGTGATTAAGTCCAGGGCTGACTTCCTTCTTGCCATGTTACACAGACAGGCCTCTGTTTCATTTGCAGGGACCAACGTCCGCAACGCAAAGCGGGAGGATGCTGGGCTTATTTTGGCAGACACTCTCCGGAAATTCTTGTTTGATTTGAATGTTGATGATGGCCTGAGCGCCGTTGGTTACACTAAAGAAGATATTCCTGCCTTAGTCAAAGGCACCATACCGCAGGTAAAATAGAGGGGTTCTTTTTAAAATGTGCTTTATCTAGGAACTATTGCTGTGCACTGTACAGAAAGTAATGTGTAGCCTGCTCTGGGAATGTAATGGACAGTAGCATACTCTCATATTCATAGTATAGTAAATCATGCTGTTGTAAATACAATACAGTACTCGTCATTGGAGAACATTGTAATGAATCTACTGTCGGTGAAAAGTGCGTTTTTCATGAAGCAAATATTTATATAATTTAGAAACATGAAATAAAAGTGTGCAAATGTTCACTAGTTTGAAACATTACTTCGATTACAGAGATGTAAATCAGACTCCTAGTGCATGCAGTTTCACCATTCCAGGTTTTAAAATGAGCCTGATTAGCCACAATGTATAGGTAACAAGCTGAGGTGGGTGTTACTAAACTCATAGTAAAACCAGGAATGGATTAGATTGCTATGCAATCTGAGTCTTATTTCCAGGCTTAGTGAGGCTAAAGCTCATTTTCAGCCATGCAGTATTTAATCCTTTTCGAAAAATGTCACCTCGCTGCTTTCGAAGGCTTATCCAGCTTTTGGGTAAAGACTGCAAAATCAAAATAAACTAATATTTTATATTTTATATTGCACATTTCACAGGAAAGAGTAACCAAACTGGCACCAAGACCTCAAACAGAAGAGGACCTGTCGAGCCTGTTTGAAGCTTCTATGAAACTTTACTAACACAGTGAAATACAGTCTGAGAATCACAAACAAGGATACTCTGAACGATTATATTAAGATATGTTGCCCTCTAATCTGTTACATGCAATATTTAAAATGAAAAGCAGTAGAATGTCAAAAATCTGTGTCAGAAATTCAGGCTTTGATATGAGTTATACAGTATGTGCAAAGTACTGTACACACTTATACCATTTTATTATTTTAATTTAAATTATAAAAAAGCAACTGTAATAAATATGTATGTTATAAAAAATAAAAAAAAAAACCTGACTATCCACAATCCCAAGAATATTGCCATACTGTATGAGAAAACAATTGTGAAGAAATAAAGTACCCTTTTGTGTCTAAACATAGCCCTCTACCTTCCCCTGGATGAAAGAGGAGGCCATGCAAAGTTTGGTTGCACTGGCTCCTGCGGGGTGCAAATGCATAAAGGAACAGACAGACAGACAAACTTTCTTTTTTATATATTAAGATAAACTGTTAAACTATCTTAACTAGATTAATTAAACAGGCTGTAGCTTCAGTAACAAAGAGCTTGCTATCATATCCATGTTGGGTTATCTTTCGAGTTGTTTTTGTTGATTATGCTGAGTATTTAATAGATTTAAATGTGTCCTTAGAGACTACTCTAAAAATACTGGTGATTTAAATGTTGTATTTAGCTGGTTGGCTGGGTTTCAGTTAAGCCTGGTATATAAGAGGGATCTTTGGTTCTTCTGACTTGCTCTCCTTTTAAATCGTTTTACATTGAAGTACATGCAACTCTACCAGAAGAGTCCAGAAAGAAAAGGCTGTAGAGACATTGTAATGAATCCAGGAGGGGCGATCTTGACTACCGACAGCAACGTCACAGTATAGGCTGCATCTCTGTTTCAAGGACTCTTAACTTCTGTCTAGTCCATCTGATAAACTTTCCAGTGTTTCGAGTTGACATGGTTGCAGGTTTTTGTTTGACAGCAGATTAATTTGTTTGGACAGTATTGTCTGCTGCTGCCATCTTTTGAATCCTGTCTGCTTGGGTTGTTTACATTGATGTACGAACTAATTGGCTTAAGATAGGTACTAGATGATGGATGTACCTGAAAACTCAGGCATTGCACAGTATTAGAACTAAAGATGCCAGTGCAAAGGCTGTCAGCAGAGTACTGTAATTACACTGAACATTGGAGTAATGTTGCAAAGCCAGCTGTGGCTTTCTTTTATACATCCCAAAATAAGCTGCATTATACAGTTTTACTATGTATGGATCAAATGTATCTTGGCCTATCAGTAGAGAGATGAGGCTACTGTAAAAAGAATACAAGGATTATAGGCATGTAATGGCGATAATCCCTGGATTCTAAATCTAAATGGAGGCATGTCTAAATAGCTCCACCTGTACATCCTCTTTATTTAAAAAAAAAAAAAAGACAAAATAAACCAAACAGACTCTAAATTCCCTAAAGAGAGCTTTCATGAAGGTATTTAGATTATACTGTTAGATCAGTTCTGTAGACCCCTTCATAAATGCAAATGTAGTAGATTACAATATGTTATGCCTCATAGAAAGTACTGCCATTCATCACTGATACTTTACAGTGAACTGCGATTGCTGATGCAGCTGTAATACTTTGATCTGGAATTAGTGCTGTATTTGCGACGGATTAAGGCAGATCTAAATGCAGCAGTGTCCAAAACCGTTGAAATGCAAATAGCAGAGCAGCAGAGGGTTATTAACTCAACGTCTTTGTAGAAGCAAAATGTACTCAAATCTGCATAATATACTAAAAATAAATGATGGTTCGTTCATTATGCATTGTTGTAAAGTGAGATGCTCTCCCAAAAACGTGGAACTTCCAGCAGAAAAAAAACATTTCCCTGCAATTCATGTTCCTGAGTTGCTGAGACAGTAACTTAATTTCAGATAAAGACAGATAGGCATAAACATTTGAAACAATGTTTTACATTCTGTGTTATCAACAGTTGCTTCATTTCAGCAGCTTGTTTAAGATTCAGACTTTTTGTTTTCAATGTTATGGAATCTCCGTATTCAAAATGTAGCGTTCACTTTAACCTCTGACCTAATGTGGCTGGATATTTATTTTCACGTCTGGTCATACAAACGAAATAGTCTATATAGGCTTTGTCATATTGTTATTGACCAATAACAAATAGGGACCAATGTGTGATACCAGCTCTGAGCTTGGGGTGAGTCATGCAATCTTGTGCCAATTTGCCAATCTTGACTTGGGATCCTAGGTGTTAGTGAGAAAAGAGCTAACGTGTGTTTGCCTCAACACGCTTCAGCAGCCACTACTGGTCCAAGGTCCAGTAGAATCCATTGCTTAGGAAAGAGGAAAGAGGCGATTGCCCACTAAGCTTCAGTTCTCCTGATAGGATTTCAGCGGTGAGACAGCAATTGAATTGAGCTTTTCAAATTGTATAGAAAAAATGGGTAAATTGATAAAAAAAAAAAAAAAATAATACAAAAAACGTATAAATGTTGCAATTTGTCACTGGAATTAAATCAGAAATACATTTAGTTTTATATTACCATATTTTTTTGCTGTATATATTTTTTAGTTTGCTACTATGATTTGCATTTTTAATTTTCACTTTTTAAATGTGTGTGTTTTTTTTGGGGTTTTTTTTAATGATTTTGCATTTCATTTTAATTTCCACATGCAATGCAAATGGCTGTCCCAAAGCTTCCTTCTGTTTTTTTGACGGATGCTGTTTGACTGCTTGACATGAGTACAATAGAGGGATGGAAATGTCCTTTTCCAATAATGAAAATCCCCATCTGTTGATTTTTCCAAGGCTAGGGGAGGGTCCGGTTTACACAGATGTATCATCAGCCCAAGCCTGATTTTCCAGACAAAAGGCATCGGGTCGCAATGTGTGACAAAATATATCAAGAAACAATTTGCTTCTTTGAGTGGAAAACATTAACCCAAGGACTGCCTGAAATGAATCACGCTTGTGACAATGAGTCCTGATGCCCATTATGTTTTTCTTTAGTCTAGGTCTTATTGTGCCAAGTTCTAAAATTGTCCAATCATGACTTGTAAGAACCCCTTCCAAACAGATGATTTTAGTATTTATTTATTTATTTCTTAGCAGGTGCCCTTATCCAGGGCGACTTACAATTGTTACAAGATATTACATTATTTTTACATACAATTACATTATTATGTATTTATTTATTTTAAACAGTATTTTTATATTTACAGTTGGGTTTTTACTGGAGCAATCTGAGTAAAGTATGTTGCTCAAGGGTACAGCAGCAGTGTCACCCACCAGGGATTGAACCCACGACCCTCCGGGCAAGAGTCCAGAGCCCTAACCACTACTCCACACTGCTGCCCGAATGATAGTATCGGTACATTTGTTTTCATATTGCATGTCCCTTAAAAAGGTGGGAAATTAAATCTATATTGTATTACATTATATTATTTATGTAAAAGAATATGATATAAAAGCTCTGCTCAAAATGTAGATATATTCCTTTTGGCAAACCAAATAACAATGTAGACAAAACTAAAAGCATAAGGATTTAAATGGAATACCCAAACTATTTATTTCGTGACATTTATCATAATAACTATATTTATTATGCCTAATTTATAACTGATTATATGATTATATTAACTAATTTGCCTAAAATTTTATTTTATTGACAAGAAATGTGCCATTGTATTAAGTAACAAATCAGTTCTTATGAGAAAGAATCTACATTTTATTATGTGGTTAAACAACCAGGTACTGTATATGCAATGGTACCGTACTGTATATGCATTTCAATTGGATATGTGTTATACTGTGCATAGGGGTTTAAATAGCATTGTTTTAAATGAATCACTTAGTAGACTTAAATGACCAACTGCCATTAAATTGTCACTACCAGATGGGACTGCTGCCAACCAGTTGCAAACAAGAATATAAATGAGGTGACAACATAGGTCTGTGTGTGTGTGTGTGTGTGTGTCCTGAACGAACCTGGACACTGATCAAAGAGAGGGTTGGATTAGTGAAACCTATTTATTTCAAGCCCAGAGCCCCAGCATCAGGCTGGCAGTACCATCAGCATCAGGCAACTGGATAATGGCCCAGATTTACAGCAGCACTGATGAGCACTTGGAGGTCTTCACCACTGTCTTCTCCAAAGGTAAACGCACTATGGCTCTATACTTAAAGGAACTCATGCTTCTTACGTTCCTATTGAGAGCAATTGATACATGTTGTTAATTCTTAGGAATGCTAATGTGATCATGCTTCTAATGTGATCGCTGTTGAATATACTATGTGAACAGAATACAGGGCTACAATGAAAGGCAGTGCCATTTACGAAACCTAAATGTAATTTTGCTCTCTTCCAGCATGCAGTCATACAAGAATGAAACACAACCCACAGCAAGTAAAAAGCGAGCGAGTAAGTTGATGATTTTAATGTCATGTGTCTTGCTTTCTTATTCAAAGTTTTGTAAGTATGCATGTATTGTGTGTACTGTCTGTAAGTATATATGTGTGTGTGTGTGTGTAATATATATATATATATATATATATATATATAGGTCGGGGTCAGACCTGATAAATATGACCTGATCTTTATGAATGCATATGGAGGAATCACATTTTTATTGATGATTTATTCACAAATTACCAACCAAACTATTCAACCTAGAATTTTGCTTGAGGGTGGCAGGGGGTTAGTTCCATGTGTCTTGAAAGATGACATATCAGTACATTGTTCGATTGGTTATATTTATCATGATACCGAGCAACTAGGTGTACCATCCACAACAGTCTGTTCTTCACAAATCTGGGCCGCCTTAGCTGCATATCCTGGTAATCTGTACACATTTAAACATTTAATCCTGTGGCATACTAATAATAGCAGATTCATAGAACTGCCAGGGCCACTTTAAATAGTAAATCTGCCCAGCTACTCACAATCTGAGAGATCCTGTTTTAAGGTGCCTATCAGAATTCAAAACATTATTTGGAGCCTACATTTTAAAGTGCAAACTATAATATATTAAAGCTCAATTATGTAAAAACACGTTTCCCTCTCTGAGGCACATGTCTTCTGCCTTTATTGTTACCACATTGCCACCTTGCTGCAGCATACTCATTTTGTCCATTGCTAATACACACACCTGAAACTTTCCTTGAATAGCTGACAGAAATTCCACAAACCTCATTGGTTTAATTTGCTCATTGAGACTATTAACACTTGCCTAGGTTTGCCATGTAAGCTGTCTGAATATTTAGAAAGAGAAGATGTACCAGTTCCCAATAACCAGTTTGTCATTGTGTTTGAAAAATACAATATTCCCTTTTCCCAGTCAGCATAAACTGTACCTCCAAAAACGTTTCCTATTGTCTTGAACCCAGAGTGATATGGCATTTTTTACTGTCTGTGCCCGATGGAAAAATCCATAGGCAATTTAGCTCCTCCATAATGAATGTATTGCATAGGCAATTTGCACACCGTGGAAAATTGGGCCCCTTGTGCAGTTGTCCAGTTCTGTTTGTTTCACTTCTATGGGTGACACTTCCCTTGTTTGTCCACTAGGTGGTAGCAGTGGTTGACTACAAGCCCCACTGGTCAGATGAGTTAGTCCTGTGCCAGGGTGATGTCATCCATGTTCTCTACAAAGATGATGAAGTGTGGTGGTTTGGACGCCTGAAGAATGGGCAGCAAGGATACTTCCCATCTGCTTACGTTGCAACGCAGAGTAAGTTCAAGTTGTTTACCTTTCACAAAACATGCTTTGTGCGCAAGCAGAGCCATTAGAAAATGCATACAAGTACATTCCCAGGGGTGTGTTTACCCAGGTGTATCTGAAGCCTGGTAAATTAACTTGTGTCAATTAAAACTTTCTGTAACTGTAACAGTGTAACCAGTATTTCATGATCTGGGGTGTCATGAAGATTTTAAAGGAATATTCCACACTGAAAGGGTTATTTTATTTTATTAGCAAAAGCATGGTCACACATGCAGATGTTTTATATTGGTATCTAAACATAGCAAAGAAGCTACTATAAAGCTGATTAAAAGACACAATGTTGCCTGTCATTGTCTATAATTCATTAAAACAAATGGTTTTATATATATATATATATATATATATATATATATATATATATATATATATATATATATATATATATATATACAGTACTGTGCAAAAGTTTTAGGCAGGTGTGAAAAATGCTGTAAAGTAAGAATGCTTTCAAAAATAGACATGTTAATAGATTATATTTATCAATTAACTAAATGCAGAGTGAGTGAACAGTAGAAAAATCTAAATCAAATCCATATTTGGTGTGACCACCCTTTGCCTTCAAATCCTGAGGAAATGTATTCCAGGCCACTGTAGCCCTGCCCAGAATTTTGTAGCACAGGCAGAAAGACATATTTATGTTTGTGTTTACAGGCAAAATTAATGAAGAGAAATGTCCAGATTTGCAGTCCCCCAGCAGGCAGTCAGAGAGACTGTCTGTGTCTGACGTACATGGATTCAGAACAGTCAAAAGAAAACCTTCTATTTTTGATGTAAGTCGAACAAGCTTTTGTGCTGCTGCTGCCTAGAAATGATTAGCTCAGGTGTTTATGTGCTGTGTAAAACAAAACAAAGTTTCCTTTCATTTACACACTTTAAAAACTGATAACAAAAAAAAACAAAACACAGTGAGGATATGTAGATTATGATATGAAAGATTATTGACTGTTGTACTCATTTAATCATTATTCAATAATGTGTTTTTAAAAAAAAAAGTCAATTTTTATCAGAGTGTTCACTTAAAAATAATAGTAACATTACTTGTATTGTAACGCTTGAAATGTTTTTGCCTACGATTGTAAGTCGCCCTGGATAAGGGCGTCTGCTAAGAAATAAATAATAATAATAATAATAAAACTGTGAAATATTAATTGTATGTTTCGAGAGTTTAAATATTTGATTTGTAAAGGTAAAACAGGCATATTATACAGCTATGGCCAAAAGATTTGCATCGCCCTATATAATTAACAAACTTTGTTTCATAAAGTCAAAGGAAACCTGCTGAATAAGTTAACATATTGAAATACATACTACCGCTTTGTAGTTTTACATATACTTAACGAAAACTTGAAAAATGTGACATTTCAAAATCTAACTTGAAATAGTGTACTACTATTATGGCTTCCGGTAGACTTTTGTGATATCTAAATTTTGAGATCTAAATTATGTTCATGTGTTGTTTTTTTTTTTATAATTGTCTCAATCCTAAAATTATAGGTGATGCAAAACTTTTGGCAATAGCTGTAGTAGGTATTTATTGAGCTCATAACCTGTCAACTCTTAACATGTTATAAGGTACGTGTGAAATGTATATTAATTTACAATTATATTTCCTTTACAGAAATCTCAGTGTTCACCCATCATCATCAGCTCATTAAAAAGGAGTCTGATCCACAAGCCAGATACAGATGTCAGTACTTCCACTGAAGGGTAGGTCCCTCTCGCCTGGGCTGCTCTGCTCTGGTGTAGCTGCCCCTTTCTTACAAGGCTCTGTCTGTAAGAGAGGCCTGTCTGCCATCCTCTCCACAGGGATTACACAACTAGCAGGTGGCCTCCTTCATACTTCATTAGTTTCCTATACAATCATGTCATCTGCAAATTACACACTGAGTGCAATTCATTTTTTTTATTAATTTAAATCACAATTAATTTCCTAAACAAATGTTTTGTTCTTTTTTTTTCTTTTTTTGACCAGAGAGAAATCTGTATTTTTCTTCCAATTAGAGGAAGTATTTTGCATTTTTCTTTGTCTAGCAGCTGCTGGAGCAACAAGTTGATTGTGACATTTTAATCAGTTGTTATCAATTTAGGATTGTTTAGACATTGCTGACTTTTACATGGGGAAAAATTGCTGGAAAATGCCTGCTACAACTAATTGCTTGAAAATTTGCCAGAAAATAAGCTTTAGGGAACTCTTGTTGAAGTCAATTTGAAATATGGACTGTAATTTTAATCAGTCACTCATAAGATATAGTAATCCTAAAAAGGAATTTAATCATACAAAACACAATGACAAAGACTTCTCATTGAAATATTTGTCTAATTGTTCTTTCTTTTTACAACTACTGAAATATGTACTTAAGATTGAGAAAATATATAATTAGAGAAAACTTTTATTTTTGTAATCAATTGTGCATTACTATGGCAACATGAGAGAGAGAGAGAGAGAGAGAGAGAGAGAGAGAGAAAGAAACACTTTTACATACATAACAGGTTAAGTGCATATTTATCAGAGAACTGACAAAAGCTTCTAGCATAAAATAAAATGTAAATTAATTTATCACCCATTGATAGCAGGCCTTGGTTATGACAACTCAAGGGTTTCTGTACTAGAGGTCCAAAGCTTCTTGCTAGTTTTGTACTACCAAAACTGGTGCATTTTATTTGAAGTCAAGAAATATTGGAATAATTTGCTGGTGCCTGCCACTGTAATTTATAAAACATACAGGAAATGTATTCCAGACCACTGTCATCCTGCCCAGAATTGTACAACAATCAATTTGTTTGGCTTTGCCAGCCTTCGTCAAGGATCATCTACATGCCTAACTTTTACTTAGAATGAGGCAAAACACATTTCTGAAGTTTTAAATTGTATAAAAGTGAAACAGTGGATTCACATTTTATACCAGTTTAGTCTGGAGTCTTGACCAAGGTTGTTGTTGTTGTTATTAGCTGGGTTATCAAAAGCCCTTTCTAGCACCACTGTTTTTCCTTCACTGAAGCTGTGCTGTTTGTGTCATTGTGATTAACGGTTCCCTTGTTTTGATCCACAGTAGACAGTGCTTGAAGACCCAGAAGAATGTGAAGGGAGATCTTGCCCTCGATTTGGGCCCCGAAGCTACTCTGCCCCTGACAGGGGGTGTGTCTCAGAACTCGCCCAGCATTCTACGCAAGATCCTGATGAAGAACAAGAAGAGGAGAGAGTACCTGGGGGCCACAAACAGCACTTTTGAACCAGACTGAGAGAAGTGTGCTGGAAGCCTGTCTGTAATTATAGGGGAGCGTGAGGAAGGAAGGAAGTGAAGTAATAGTTATATTAAGCAATGACTCAAAGCAAGGCCATGCAATGGACTTTCTCTCTGGCACAGAAGCAGTGTTTTGCTCATACTTAACTATTATACATTCCTACTGCCCAGGGCAGTTTCTGAAGATTGATCTAATGCTACAATAAAAGGGACCTGTTAAAGCTCTACTAACATTAATATAAGAGTTACTCATTTAAGTTATATGACCTATATAAGGTATCATGTTTCTTAGAATATACCAGAAAATATAAACTTTTGTCACTTGGGTCCCAATACAGAAGCTAATGCGAAAAAACAAGACTGTGTCATAAAACAAACAAGAAACATTAACAATTGAACTGCTCTGAATAGCAACAGAGTTATTTCTGAATAATTTTATATAATGTTTTACCGAAATAATCCAGCATTAGGCCTTTCTTAGTATAAGTAACTATAGTGTTGTCTCAGTTATTTATTTATTTATTTTTACTTTTGAAATTTCAAAGAGTTCCTATGCCTTTTAAAGTATCATTTTTCCCATTAGACTGAGTATTGTCTGAACGTTTCTGTGTGATGTAATGTGTAACCATTCATAACATGTGAAAAATTGGCTAGAATGTTACAAGTTACAAGCCCATGCTTGTAATATGTTCCAATAATAAAATAAATCTCATTATGAAAAACGTCTTTAACAAAATGTTCTGGTGTCCATTAACTCTAATCTAATATGTCTGACATGTAATTTATAATTCTTTGTCAAGTTCAAGTATTATGGATTGTGGCTTAGTGGTGGCGGTCAAGGCTGGTCAGCGGCAGAAATGGTACCCAGACACAGAACTTCAGTTTAAATGGTACCCAGACACAGAACTTCAGTTTAAATGGTACCCAGACACAGAACTTCAGTTTAAATGGTACCCAGACACAGAACTTCAGTTTAAATGGTACCCAGACACAGAACTTCAGTTTAAATGGTACCCAGTCACAGAACTTCAGTTTAAAGTGCCTTGGCACACGTGTAATAGTAACACAAAACAAAACAAACACAGGAACAAACAGGTATTAAACAAAAACACTACTAAATTATCCAAATAAACAAACACCCAAGCTTTCTTTCTGTTTATTTCTCTCTCCTCCATACTCTTTTCTCTCCCACACACTCTCTCCAAACAAACATTCATTTGTTCCCTTTCATATCACGTGGCCAGGGGTTTGATTGATTCAATCAATCATCCAATCACCACCTGGCCACATTCCACACTTTTCCACTCACAAAATCAATTACACAATTAATCAGTCAGTCCAACAATCAAACAATTAAACAATGCCATGTGGCTGTGCAAGGCTGGCCATCTTGATTCCAGCCTCCTTCACCAAGATGGCCACCAGTCACCACTCTCGCACACACACACACCCGTGCACCGCCTTTGCTCTGTCACATGGATATTGTACAATACAAATAAAAGTTTGCTGTTAGTAATGAGGTGTTGACAGTGTGGTTAAGGTAGTTTGTCTCTTAGTGTTATATAAAGACTAAAGGCTAAAAAAAAGGTCTTCATATTTGATACACAACTGTACACAGTGACACCTGATTGTGTAAAAGCTGTATGTCAGAAGCACAAATTTGATGAGGCTTTGTATGGACATTTGTTACAAAAAATTATTTATGGCATAAATGTTACTTTGTAAATCAAGATAATATGGTACATAAAAAGTTTGTACATATATTGGGTGCTAGTGGCACAGTGGGTTAATACACCAAGATATTTGTTCATAAACAAAAAGTGTATTGCATGTGTACCAGTGTGTAATTTACTGGTACACAAAGTCTGAATCTGGTAAATCTTAAGTTTTACCGGTAACTGTCAACATTTACCAAGTAAGTTGGTAAATGTCTGGAATTATGAAGAAATATTTTGCTTTTCGGACATTTACCAAAGCTTATTGGTAAAGGCACTTGGTTATTCCTGAGATTTACCAGTAAATGTCCAAAGAAAAGTGTTATCATATTTGTTTCGGAAAGATATTCAGTCATTAGCCAAAGGTACTTGGTTATTCTTGAGATTTATTGGTAAATGTTCGAAGTAAAGCGTTAACATGTTTATTTTGGACATTTACCAGGTAATTAAGGTTTGCCAATATTCTGACTTTTACCGTAACACATATACTGTTTGTCTGAAGGAACCCTGTGTGAAAAGCTTTGTGCAGTGTAAATTTGCAATACAGAGTTAAATGTTTTACAGCAAAACATAACATCATTGTTATGAAAGTTGCTCTGGCAACACAAAAACAAACGTCATTAGTTCCACAAAGTCTGAAATACCGCCCTCCAGGTCTGTCCTTCTGAATGTTCTTTTCATTCTCATATTGCCATTGCAGCAACACCAGGAAATGTAGAAAAGCAAAAAAAAAAAAACTTAAAAATAACAAGACTGATTCAGTGTTAGAATACTGTACAAGGAAAGTAAAAGAATGTATTGTATGCAACCCCCTTTAAATAACATATACATTATTGAATTGACAAAGAAAATTGCAACAAAAACTGTGGAAAATTACCTATATGAAATAGACTGCAAGCAGTTTTACAAATACACACTTCTGTTTCAATTTGATTTTGATGTCAATTCATTAGCGATACATTACACTTAATCCCCCCAAATCCCCAAAAAGTTAAATCTATAGATTTGGAATAAATATTGTAAACTGCCACTGATATATCTCTGTAGCATCTCTCTTTTTCAGTGGAGTCCTGCTTCCTGATCTTTACAGCTTGGTGGGACAATGAGGCACTTTACAATTACACTACTTATACCATTCTGTTAAAATATAAATATAGTTTTGCTTATTACAAAGTTATTGGCAATTAACTGTGTCTTTTACTACACTCTCTGAAAAAAATACCACCCCCAACTATAGTGAGGCATATGAAAAATATGAAAAGTTTTTTTTTTTTTTTTTTTGGATGTACACAAATGGTTTAAATGATTAAAAAAATAATATATTTCAGATAAAAAAACCTTTCTTCAGCTGTGTAGAAAGAATTGCAAACACAGTGCAGTAAACATGTTATTTTTCAAGAATTCATGAATTATATATATATTGGAATCAGTTTTTAATAGTTGTTTTAACACTGCTGGTGTACTATAATGAACTAGATCAAATCAATGCACCGCCCTGTCTCATTAAGATGAGGTAATTGTCCAAAGGTTCTCAACACACCTACCTTGCAGCTGCCATGCATTGTTTTACCTGTTGAACAGCTGCTAAGCCAATGCAACAGACAGCACAGTGATTGTACACTGGCCATTGACAACGTAATAATGGCCTTTATAGAATTCCATTGTTCTGTTTTACATGAAAACTCCTGAATTGCTGCCTTCACAGAGGTCTTTTATGTGTAGTCTGAACTATCCAAGGATTTTTTTTTTAAAATTTTTATCTGGCAGATGTCAATGACATGTTTTTCCGCTGCTATAAAAAACTGTAAAAAGACACCTTTACAAATATCAGATGAGACCATTTTAAAAAAATGTAAAATTGAGTGTTTGACATTTTGGATGGTACAGATTATACTGTACTGTAGAAACTGGCCTCTGTGTTTGGCAAGCAATAGTTAAAATAGTAATCAACGTTTTTTCCCAGAGTCAGAGCGGCACTCCACACGTACAGTGCGTGTGATTCTGATTGCATGCAGAGAATTAGTGTCTGCAGTTTTGTAAACAGTACTCACATAGCTGTAAGAAATCCTTGCGGATAAAAGTCTGACCTAGTAAAGCATTCATAAAAGCTCTCTGGGTTTTTCAATTTCCCGCCAGAAATTATACAGCACTGGGCTTGGAGAGTGCCTGCCAGATGACTCTTCTGTCACAGCCATAATTGACTCCCATCTGCTGTCTGGCCCATACAAAGGCTGGCAGTGTGACAGGGCCGGGGGCCGGAGGCAGGCAGGCAGGTCTGAGCAATATCCACAGCCACATGCTGACATCGCATTGTCTTTATCTTGCAGAGCAGCACTACATACATGTGTAAATCTTAGCCTTGTGAACCCTTAAGGCCACGGCTTGTCAGCAGCATTTTTGACAAAAACAGATTGGAAAGAGCTTTCAGGAACATCAGGCTGTCACTTTCTGAAAGGCTGAACAGCCATGAGTTCATCTGAGATGGCTTTGCTTGATGCTCCTGGCCACCAACCTCTGCAAGCGTGTAGATACATCGACTCAGTCGACTAGTATAGGGTCATATTCATATACATTTTAAAGACTGTTTTAAGGAATGCTTTTTAAGGAGTGTTTTTTTAAGAGGGTTAATAAACATTCTCTAGATTAAATAGTGCTTTGCAAAGTGAAAATGAACTTCAAACCCTCTCTCAACAATTGATAGAAGAGTATAATGAAGTGCAAACTTGATTTAATTAATAAAAATGATCTTTAGTCCTGAACAAAACATTCCTTAAAACAGTGCTTACAATTTTACAAACAGGGCTTGAAAGCACTTTGTTGAATAAGTAAATGCATGTACTGTACTTTGCAAATTAAATTATCATTTTAAAAACCTAATATTAGCTAAGGCTGAATGTAAAACATGGTGTTTTTGTGATGTTAACACTATACATGTGATAATGGCACTTGATTAATCAAATAATGAATTGCTCAAATGTACGGATTAATCAATCAAACAATAAATTAAAATAAAAATCACAGATAGAATGTATACATCCTTCCAGTTCCAGTTCCAGTTCCAAATAATGTAGTTGCATTTAACAGAGATATGTTTGCTCTTTGGTCAGGCTGCTCTCTAAATATTATTCAAACCTTCCTCTGATGCCATTTTCTAGCAAGATGACATGTAAAGCATGTTCACGTGAAATTTAAGGTTTGACTTTCACTGTTGACGCACCTTCTGATTTCCATGTTATTATGCAACAGACACAATCATTTTTTTTTAATTGTAACTAAAAGTAACTACGTTATTTTTGCACATAAAATGTAATGGATTACCACATTTCATTACCTAGATGAAAAAGGAACCATTAGTTACAAGTCACTGAAACATGAAATCAGATTAATGTAATATTATAGTTACTGTGTTACTCCTCAACACTCCATATAGTATAGTTTTCAGTACAGTTTATTGTTTGACATTTGTTGCTGTAACTAGGCCTTGAATTCTGCAAAGCAAAACCAAACAGTGCAATTACAGTAACTTATCCACTGCTTCATCTGACAATTCCTTAAACATCTGTTCACAGATCTGGGAAAACATCAGCTCCCAAAGCCAATTTATCACGTAGCTGTTCAAATGTTGTACAGGTGTTCCCATAAATTCTGTTTAACTGCAAAGATGTCACCCTGGGCAATTATGAAAATGTCTTTGTTGTAAATAAAATAAAATAAAATAAATGTGAAACTGTGAGGTTATTTATGTTCCCTGCAGGAAAAGGTTTTGATTTTTTTCAGAATATTTTCATATATTTAAATGTCAGTTGGACATATGCAGTATACTAACACACACACAAATGTACTATTTGAAGTGTGTATTAAAACATTAGACCCATCCCAACATTACTAGTAGTAGTAATAGGAGGCTGTGTGGCCCAGTGGTTAAAGAAAATGGCTTATAACCAGGATAACCCTGGTTCAAATCCCAGCTCACTCACTGTGACTCTGAGTAAGTTGCTTAACCTCCTTGTGCTCCGTCTTTCGGGTGAGACGTTGTTGTAAGTGACTCTGTAGCTGATGCATAATTCACACACCCTAGTCTCTGTAAGTCACCTTGGATAAAGGTGTCTGCTAAATAAATAATAGTAACTTTTTCAAAGACTTCTCACGGAAACAATGATCTAATTTCTATAAATTAATTTGCAGTAAACCAAGCCTAGAGCCTAGTTAACAATATGGTGAGACTCAGATCATATTAAGACAAAAGAGAATTTTTGGTAGATGTGGACAGAATAATTTAGTACACACTAATTTGTTGATTTAAAAATGCGTCTCCCGAAACAGAAGGCATGTTGAGTGTGCAGTGTGCCCCTTTTATGCAAAGGCAATTGACCGGATCTGGCTGTAAAACTAACAGACTTGTTGAACAATAGGGTGAAAATGCATTATTTCATGCTACACTGATCACCTTTACACTCGACAGCTGACCTGCGGTGTGTCCCCTATTCAGGAGGAGGATCCCTTTCCCCTGCTGAAGGCTGCATGTGGCCGCAGCTCATTCACCACATGAAACTGGACCACTGCAGATTGAGCTAACCCTTTCTTTACCAGAACGTGCTGCTGAAAATAATAGTGTTGAGCAAGATATCACAAGGCAAAATACTCCAATCTTCATTCCCATAATCTGGACTCTATAGCACTATGGTTCCATTTTTATTTCCCCCCCATTACGTTTTCTTTTTATTAGTTGCCCACATTAAAAGTGCCAGTTTAACAGGAATCTTCTTTTAACTTGCCAGCTGGCACCAAGGCCAATAAAGGACTGCATATGACTTACAAAAGCTACTGAAAGGGATGAAAATTTGTAGTTCCTAGATTTTCTATGGAGACATCCAGTTGAAAAATATAGCCTTCAGTTTAGGTATTGTTGGTGCAGTATTTTTGGACAAAAGATAAAGTGTGTCTATAACACCCACAAAGTTCACCTAATATTTTCTGTGATGAAACACACATTTACTTAAAATAACAATTTACCGTTCTGCACAAATGTCGCCTTTATCCAATGCTTATTTAAAACAAATAAAAATAGATGATACCACATTTTGTTGCATAAAGCATTTTATTATTTAATGAGTACATGCATTACAACGGCAGTCCTAAATTCTATGGCACAGTTGTATATAAGGCAGGTGATGATCCTCTTAAATGGTTTGGCAGTACAGAATAATAGCAATTTTGTAGTACTTGGAATAAAAAGTAATGCAAGATAGGTTCTATCTGAAAATGTAGTAAATAATAATAAAGAAGTCAGATTTCTCATTCATGCAAATTATAACTGCTACATGTACTTTCTACTTGTATCTCTCCAACCATAAAGCAGAGAGAAGACATTCCAACACAAAAACAAATATATTAAAATGCAACTTAAGAATCTACAGACAAAAGAATATTACAAAAAAATGTTCACGCAAGAGCAAAATAATACATATAGCGGTTACCCAAGAGTCAACGAATAGCCAAACCATGGGGTACTAAATGTATTACAAATAACTGGGATGTTAAAGGATTAAGTATTTGGGTTTTTCTCGGGCTTGGTCGTACATCTTCAAAGCATTTGCAGACAGACTAGTGAACTGTCCCGGAATAAGACTAGAAATATCTTTATATCAGCTCATTTCTTCCATATAGGTTATTTAAATTTAAATTTTAGCTGTATAAAATTGGGTAGGTTGGTAAGGACAGCAATGCTGAGGAATGTCCTGAGGCTCCAGTGTCTGAAGCAACATGTTTAAAGCAAGAAACGTAGGGTGGGTCTCACCATGAAAAAAAACACACCCTCTTAGGGCCTTAGGAGTATATTTAAAATGTTTTAAATATACTCATATAGAATAAACATAAACGTAACTGTATCCACAGCAGGATGTTATTATTTTTTTTTTTACTTCCTAAAATAATGCTGTCAATCACACAAAGTGAACCCAGTGTTTTTTTTTTTTTTTAATATGTATTGTTTGACCCCATGGGCTAACTTGAGAACCTTGGTGCCATTTTCTTAAGATTGTATATGCAGTGCATCAGATGCTCTCTCTGTCCATCTCTCAGTAGCAGCAAGCATATCCTGCCATTGTTGATAGCAGCACATCTCAGAAGTGGAGAGGAAGAGTGTCTAAATATTAAATAGCTCAAATACACACAACAGTATTATAGTTCTACTTTTTTTTCCTTAAATGTCAGTGTTCAATTTGTCATGCACACAATTATATTCAGCTAACATTACCAGCTAAAAAAAAGCAAAAACAGATATTTCTTCAAACAATAAAAGTGCAAATTACCTACATTACAGCAACTGAAGCAAAGTGTTGCTACCTGTACAGAATAAAACACATTTCTAGATGGGTGAATTAGGATAAAACATTTCAAATTAAATTTGCTACATATGTCTTAGAAATAAATAGTACTCAGCATACGTCTATATAATCATATACTGATTTCAAAAATAAAAATTGTTGTATTGGGCTTGAGACTGTACCGGGCAGTGGAAGTCTGATATTATTCATTTTATAGGAGATTTGTGGCAAAACAAAAAGAAAGAAAACAAAAATAAAGCATTAAAAAAAAAATCTATCAATTGCTAAATCTGAATTTATTCTGTAATAAATCATTCTAAAGAACATTCAATACATATTCCCTATCATTACACAAAAATATAGTCCAACTTATGTTTCTGCATACATTCTTAAATATATTAAAGGAGTGGTCTCCAATTTAGGAAAATAAATAATTACAAATCCAAACATGATTAATTTAGATAGAAGATTACAACTTCTACGCAACACAAGTGAGGTGACAGTGAAACAGAAATAAGTTGTCAAAACAGTACATGTACAGGAAACAACAAAATGCTTCTAGATGCCCAACATACATAAATATCTACATTAAGCTTTAGAGCAGAAAATAAATTAAAAAATGTACCTTTTCTTCCCAATTTACAACTTTTCCCTGCAGTTACACGCTGTACAATACATTCAATAAATGTCTCAGGTACGAGACTCCTAAAAGAAATACTGTGAAGAAGTTTATCAAACTTCATTCTGTCAAGCTGAAACGCATTCGTATTTCAAGTGCTATCCTGCTACTTCTAAACATTGTAGTTGCTCCTCTTCCTTCTGCAGCATACCAAGACCAGTAGTGCAATGTGAACAGTGCTTTTCCTTTCCACAAGCCTTCTTTATCTATCATTCATATACATATTTAAAAGCAGGAAAAAAATGTTAAAAAAGCAGCTCCTGGTAGCTTTATATGAATCATGTGGTTCAATAACCAAATATGCAAGCTGCTTAAATTTGGCTGTAAAATATATAGTGCTGAAAAACGCCTACATTTTAAAAGTCTATAAATCCACTTGTACTTTTACATACCCTTACCTGGATTTCTTAAATTGTTTACATTGGTATTTTTGTTGATACAAAGTAAATCAATTATTCTCTGAAGAGTCTTGTGCAATCCACAACATGAGTAAACAACACCAATCCATAACTCGGCCTATGGTAGATGGTTGGCAATTACAGTGGGGGATGGGGGTTTGTATAGTTATCAGGGACAGGAATTTTGTGGAAGAAATTTCCCAAGAAAACAAGAAATTGGGATGGGGGTGGGGCATTAGACTGTAAAATACTTAATTGCCAAAATATGTTTTTTTTGTTAGGCCAAGCAGATGTTTTATGTTAAGCTTCCTACACAAATGTTATAGAATGTAAGAGAACTTGTAGAAAACTGGTAAAAACAAAAAGTCCAAGTTCAGATGGACTTCACTCGTTAAAAAAAATGTAAACAGACCACCAGTTAAAGGCCTATTTCACCACAGTGTACTTAACGGTACACAACATTAAAACCTCATACATTGTGTTGAGGCCATCAGAAAATTAAGAAATAATAGCTTTTATACTATTTATACAAAATTAATAAAAAGATGTATCTAAAGTGTTAAATGTGTTTATATATAAACCACGGCTTATAAGTCGGGTACACTGTTCTGGTTATTTCACTATCTGTAGTGCTAATGTATGCCAGCAGTCTGGCACGTGACAAATTGAGTATTCAAAGAACAAGTGCTCTTGATGTACTCCCACTATTAAATGCATTCAGATATTTCCGGGCTTGTTCTGTCATTATCAGCTGGTCTTCTGTCTTTCCATATACAACTGTTTCCCATTCACTGTTCATCTGCAAAGAAAAAGGACAGGATTCAAATCAATGCCAGTTTAGCAAAAGGCTGCTGGTTAATATAATTCTTTCCCAAAAGACATTTAAAAATTAAGCTAAGGGCATTTAAAGTCAAGGAAGACAGACTGTATTCATAAGTCATTAGCTGGCCAGTAAATGCACAGAACTTCTAAATAAATGGCGAACTCAGAACAAAAAGAATGAAGCATGCAGGTGTATAATCAGCAGTTATGTGTTACTCGAATATGCTGCACTGTAGCATAACCAAACTGCTTTAAAAAGCATCCAACACAAGTTCTGAAGTAATTACCTGAATGGGTGTTTCAAATCTTGCACTCCTTAACATACAAGGATTCTCTTTTACAGATGGGCTGTGCTGGTGGGTTATACTGGGCTCCTCTTTCACAGCCACAGGTGAGCAGCTGCCTTCCACTTTATCTAATAACGGTGTCATGAATAAGGAGCAGGTGAGCAGGTTTCCAGACGGGGGCTGGAATTGAAAGAAAAGTGAGAAGACTAATACGATCTGAGAGATCCAAAACTAAAGCCTGTTTCCCCAGTCCATTTCACTGACTAAGAAACAAAACACTTTCCTTTTCCTGGCATACACTCTAATACAGCTGTAGCACGCAGCATAGCTCCAGATATTAATTAGCCATGCTACTCGGGCTAATGTACTCAGTCCCCTTACTAACTAGGTTTCACTGATGACCATAGTCTTTAAATGTTCATACAATTACTTCAGACTGTGTCTCACATTTCATGCTACACAGAAAATGCTGAACTATTGGATAGAACTACTTTTCATGTCTTGGCCACTCAAAATTCAACAAGCTTCCTTATTCCTAACTATCAATATGTTCATACAATATTTATTCAACAACGGTTATTGTACTTCCATAACCATTTAATGGATGTTTGTTCTATGCATCACCATTGTGTTCTGTGTTTCATAACTTGCAGCTTTCTGCCATCACTGTGAATGGTCTCCGGGAGTAATAGCCTGCTTCACATTGAAAATAAATAATGAATAATAATTCCCAGAACTATTTTAATTTCATACTGCTCTTTCAATACTGCAGACCTGTACACATGTATAGGACAGGTGGCTCAAAGCAAGAGACCAGTAAATTAATATCTTTGGCAATTTATATTTATTTTTTCAGTATATGACACTGAAACTATTAAAATCCAATACGAGTTTAATTGTTGTTGGAGTAAATATCAGGTCAGTTTCTCTCAACTGTTAAATAAATCTTAACTGTGTTAAACTACAACTAACTTGTCAATAATAAAATCAGAATTGGTCAGTCCAAACACTGGATGTATAACATTCATTTAAAAGTAATTGTTCAATTTGTAAAGTGAAAATTAGTCAAACTTAATAGTGTGTCACTTGAGTTTGATTATCTCACCTGTTCATTAGAGAGTTGGTCTTGTGAGAATAAGTGGACATCGAGGCCTTCTTTTTCCCAGGCATCCAAGACAAGGGATTTCCTGACTCTTCTTGCAGGAGCATCATGCTGTGATAGAGAAACAAAAGCGAGGGACTCAAACAACACGGCCTTATTATCATGAGCACATCATGTCTTGTTGGAATTTATCATACCTCTTGTTTCCAGGCCCTGAAGGCTGGTTCAAGTTCCTCTCTGAGAAATATATCCATTCCTGTCTCCTCCTTCAACACCTCACGAATGTCCTCTTCCAGATAAGCCAGTGGCTGAGGCTGGTAAAATAATAACCACTGTTTACATTTTTTTTTTCACAACTGACAAATACTTAGAAAAATAAACTTTACTCACTACTGGTTACTGGTTCTAAACAATACTTAAATGATTCAAAAAGACCTTCCTTGCATGTTGAAAGTAGATGGTAAATTTGCTGAAATAACTTCTAGTACTAAGGTATTATGTATCACGAAACAGTAACTAGAATACCCTTTCACCACTTTACTGTAAAACTATTTTTAATGATTGTGCTGGATCTGCACAAAAATTCAACTGTTACCATTAAATAATATCTATGAAAGTGAACATTTTGTGAAGTAAAGCACAGTTTTTCAATGTGAATGTAGCATTGTATTTTAAATGCATTTATTTATACGGAAGATTTACCCATTGAGACCATGGCCTCATTTACAAGAGGGTCCTGATAGACAATAAAACAATTACAATACAAGCAACAGAATAAACACACGTCAACAGCCTACAAAAAAGAACAACATAAATAAGACAAATCTGTATGTTAGCGTGGACTACAGGAACAAACAATGGCAAGAGGCTCTAAGCAATTCCCAGATATGACCTTTATAGCCAGAAAAGGAGAGATTGTCAAATTCCATCTTCATACTATAAGTAAAAGAGTTCCATGTTTTTGGGAGCTGATAGGTGAAAAATTAGTTCTCCCAAACCAACTCTTGGGACTGCCATAATAACAGAATCCTGAGAGGGTGCACTATAGCCAGTGTTGATCCTCTCCACCAGAACATTAAAGATAAGGAGGTGCCAAACCTTTAAGAACCTTAAAAACAAAACAGTACCAAAGCTTTGAGAGCCAGCCTAGTTTTATATAGATATGACAATGGTGTGTCAAAGAGGGACAATCTAGAACAAATCTGCAGCATGAATTATATATTATATCCAATTTGTGTAAAATCTTTAACATTAATGTCATATTGACAAGTAAGCTATGTATTTGTTAATATCAAAAGATGCTGTGAGAATGTTTTAGACTGATTTTAGAATCCGATACACTCCTTACTCAAACAATGAGGATATTTCTGGTGCTAATAAAAACGGACACTAATGAAGTGCCCAAAATATAGATGTTGAAGAAGAGTGGTTGAATTTGAATACGTACCATCATTTTTAAGGGCCCATACTTCTTTTCTTGGGCAGCAAGTGCATTCTTAAAAGGTGTTGGAGTCCGAGGTGTGGGGGCTAAAATAGACTTTCGAATTTTAGGTGTTCTGAACCTGTAAGGAAAATAAATTGTTAATAGGAAGACCTAGAAATATTTTAAACAATATTTTCTTTAAAAAACACTGTGTGCAATGAGTATATGCAGAAAGCACTGGCTTATTGTCATTATTACTTTTGGATACATTTCAAGCCATATTAAAAGGGAAACTTTTTAACACAGATGTTTTCAGCTTATTTAATTTTGTAACTGTTTTATAGATCTGTGTTTTGTATTGCTGTTTCTGCTTAGAACATTATTTAACGGGCTTACGACCTAGTTTTCTTTTTTCATCTATGGGGCTTCTTCTGAAAAGGAAAGAGTTAAAAGAGGTATTTTCTCTTACCCGGCATTTTCCTTCTGGCCTTTGGGCGTCATTTCCTTCTTCAGGGGAGTTGTGACAAGATATTTCTGACTGCAAACTGGAGTGGAGGTAAGGGCTGGGTTGTCCAGATTGAAATTTTCATTCCCAGAAATGTTGAAGAACTTGAAAAGAACAGAATACCACAGGATAAAGTACAAAAACTCCTTAAACAAAGTACAGTTTAAAACTATCGATAAGCAAAAGCACAACTGGTTACAGCAAACTAGGTTAAAATACATTTTAAAAATCACATTAAAAAAACAGCAGGTTTTAGGAATTAGTTCTAAGAAACTTGTTTTTTTTAGGTATCATTAACTTTTTTTCATCTATGTTTTATTTACTTCAGTTGGTAAGTTTGATAGGTAAGAGGGCATTTACATTATGTAGGACCACATTTTACTAAGATGTGTACCAGAAAACCAAAGAAAATATACAAGGGAAAATTCAATGTATTATTTAATGTATAGATACTGTACGTGTGTAATTGCATAAAAAAATAACATGACTTTTAATATTAATAATAATAATAATAATAATAATAATAATAATAATAATAATAATAATAATAATAATAATAATAATGTATTCTTTGTGGTTGTTATAACACTGCATTCTTATATCATCCAGGACACCATTGAAATACATTTTTCCATTTAGCAAAATAATGAAAAAAAAAAAAAAGTTCAGGTCATATAATTCATAGTTGTTTGCTCTTAAACTTGCCAGAAAGTTTTTTTTTTACTGAGATACACTGCTTCATCACTGCTGTACTAAACTTTTGGAATCTGAACCAGAATTAGCACAAAGGCCATTGAAGAAAAGTAAACGAAACAAACTTTAGTCCAAAATACTTTGAGGAGTGTTTTTTTTTTTTTTTTTCAATGTATAACATATGAATTATAAAGTTTTATAGTGTTGGATAAATATACAAAATACTAAACCCTAGTGGAAGCACTGAAGAACGTCATGGGAAAGAAACAAGGAAATACAGAACTGAAAAAAGGTTTACCTGTGAAGGGGAAAAGGGCAGTGACTTGACGGGAGTGTTTCTTGGTGACACCCCACTGGTGTCCATGAAGGAAGTGCCGTTTCCCTCGCTCGATGGGGAGTGGTTTGTCCTCTCCTTTTTCTTCCTCCTCAGGATGGACGGGGGGGTGCTGAACTTGGCCACAACAGGCGATGTTAAAGGAATCAGTTCCATTTGCCCATTGCTGCTGCTACAGTTCCTGCTCATGTCTGATATTGCGCTGCCATCGAACTGGTAGCCTAGAATCATGCACTCCTGGTTGTGTGGAAACAGAGCTGCAGTCTGCTTCATCGGAGAGGCCACTTGAGACAGGTCGAAGCTGGTGACATCGCTCCATGCAACAGGATCCTGTTCAATCACAAATATTCACTACTGGGTCATTGGAGCTCCAGGGGGACCAAAAGTGGGGTTTCAATCCCTTGCCTCAATGACTCACAACAATTCATTATTTTGGAGTAAAATCCTTTAAACAAGCTTTAAAATGAAACTAATGTTAACATTAGGTCAAATGTCATTCAAGTTGGCATTTTTGCAAGCTTTGGGAGGCATGAGTTACACTGTTCTTTTGCATCCACACATACCCTGGAACCCTTTCCTTTATTCCATGTGGTTTATATATATCAACAAACAAAGGGAGGAAACACTTCCCCAGAAATTGGTCCAGAAGACCTTACATTGATTTTGAATTATCAAAAAAGAATCAGTTGCAGTTAAACATAAAAAGAAAATTGAAGTATAATCTGGAATATTCCTGAATACAAAACTAATACATGCCATTTTTGGACAGCTTTCTCTCAAACATGGGCAAACTGTGAGAATACTCACAGAATCTATAAGCTCCAGTGTTTCTGCAAACTCTGGGATTGTCTGCAAGGACGACAGCACGGCACTCGCCTCCACTGCCAGGAACTTGCTGGGAGACGGCTGCTGGGGGACAGCTGTGCTCGGGGGCTGCTCGGCTCGGCAGTGTTCCACACTTTGGTCCTCCAGGCTGCTCACTGTAGTATTTGTCATGCAGCCACTACTGGACCAGCTAGAAAATCTTTCACTCTGCTGCAAACAGGAAACACCAGAAGGGAGAGTCAGAAATATGACTAGTTTTCAATTTGGGAGCAGTGGGACCACAGGGGAATGAGTAGAGGTGCAGCCATTGCATACTTTACAGCCTGCTTTACTGGCACGATAGTAAAATGTGCATCCAATTCTGGCTGGAGACCAGGATTTCATGCCAACCTATAAAGCTCATCACATTCTGAGGCATACACAATACCCAGTCCTGTGTAACAGATTACATGATGTTGAACTTTCACACGCAGTAATCCTCAGCACTCTCCTTCAGAATTGAGGTACAATCTGTATTGTATAGGAGACTTTAAAGCAGCAGCCT
This sequence comes from Acipenser ruthenus, assembly GCF_902713425.1. Classification (NCBI taxonomy): domain Eukaryota; kingdom Metazoa; phylum Chordata; class Actinopteri; order Acipenseriformes; family Acipenseridae; genus Acipenser; species Acipenser ruthenus. The sequence continues at coordinate 81,739,944 of NC_081191.1, read as the reverse complement.
CTGCTGTTGGAGGTGGTGTAGTCTCTTAGAAGCAGGCTTGTTGGCTACCTGGGCCAGAGCCCCCAGTGAAGTTGGCAGACAATTGGAAGTGTTATTTTTGGATGAAAACTTAATTGTTAAGCCTGGCACACACTGCTGCAACTTCTCCAGAAAACTTTCCACATATTCGCTTAGAAAACCACGCAAATGGCCAACTTCCTCCGAGTGAAATGTAGTGAGCAGCAGCAGAAGAGGATGCAGCCTCTTTTCATAAACCAAAGAAGACTAACCGATACTGAAATCGTTGAGTCCGAGTTGAAGAACGGATGAGTGAAACATGAAACTGCTTTTGAAGGCCCCTTTTAAAGTGTTCCCTACACTTGGGTTATAAAAGGAGGGTTTTCTTTCCCCATCGGTTGCACAATTTATTTATTTATTTTTTTAATCAGATGGGAGGATCCACCTCAAGTTCAGTATCACGTTGCTGTAGTTAGAGCAGATTTCTGTTTTCCACAACTTGTTTCTCGAAACACCTATATATATATATATATATATATATATATATATATATATATATATATATATATATATATATATATATATATATATATATATATATATATAACACAGGTAGTGGACAAAAAAATGTAAACACCTGGGTAAATGAGGGACACCAAGTATATTGAAAGCAAGGGCTTCCACACAGGTGTGGCTCATACGTTAATTAAGAAAATAACATCCCAGCATGCTTAGGGTCATGTATAAAAATGCTGGACAGGCCTGGTTGCCAATAATTATGGCTAGCATGGCTGCAAGAGGAGACCTCAGTGACTTTGAAAGAGGGGTGATTGTTGGGGCGCGTTTGGCAGGAGCTTCAGTGACCAAGACAGCTCAACTTGCTGATGTTTTACGAGCAACGGTGTCTAAGGTGATGTTGGCATGGAACTCCGACGAAAAGACATCATCAGCAAAGGGCAACAGTGGGCGGTAGCACATACTCCAGGATTGTGATATCCGTGCATTAATTCGAAGTGCAAGGCAAAACAGGCGAGCAACTGCAGATCAATTGACTGCAAATTTCAACCTGGGGCGTGAGCAGCCAGTTTCATCAAAAACGGTCCGCCGAGAACTCCAAAGAGCAGGTTACCATAGTGGCCCAACGCCCTATTAAGTGATTTTACATTGGTGTTTCCATTTTTTTGTCCACTACCTGTGTGTGTATATATATATATATTCCAGTATTCTTTTTTTTTCATATTTGATTTATATATCCAGATGAGCTTGAATTAAAAAGATCCATCTTTAATAATGCTGTTGTTATTAAATTCTAAATCACTACAAACAAACCGTGCATACTCTTTCTGTGCAAAATTAGGGGTTAATAAACCGTTCACTGCTAGACACAAGGAAGCCGTTAGTGGGACTAAGAAGCAAAGCTAAACAGAGCTGAATGAGTAGGTGAGATGGAAATGAGTAGACTAAGCAATCTACGGAGTTGTGGGTGCGCACACACAATGTCCTTACACATGGGACTCGCTTTCTTCCAACTTCATTCTCAGCTGACATAAGAAGCAGCTCAAGTTCCTTAATTCTTTGCTCCTTATCAGGATCATCATCAAATGGATGCTGTAATAAATACGTAAGAAAAGAAAGAAAAGCAAAAGGAACGGGGAAAGGAGAGACAGGGAAACACTTGGTTTATTGGTATGTTATTTGGGGTATAATGTAGCAAGATGGCTGTAGCAGAGTTTTCAAAGATGTGGACCTCAATGGGAGACTACTGTTGCAGGTGGTGTGAACCTGTGTGTATATATGTGAAATTTTATGAAAATGTGTTACAAGGGGTTATTCCACATACTGTTATTGCAGATCAGTGACTTTCCTTTTCACTTTACTGACACCTCATTGTCAGAGCTAATAATGACAATCTCTTGGGAACCATCAGTTTTTTATGAAACTATTCATAAGCATTTGATACGAGAGCCTATACTGTATTGTACATATCTTGCTTGGAGTTGTGTTATATCCTCTGGCTTTAAACAGCCTTTAATATAATCTTAATATCTGCAACACTTAACATGCTGTAACACTGAGGTATGTCTTTGTTCGCCCTACTAGTTATCTTTTTTGTTTTGTTTTAAGATTTTTGAAGAGCTATTGTGTTAGCAGTACTAAATCAGTAACAGCTGTAAATCATGGGATGCAAGCACGATAATTTGCCTTCAAAGAAACCACAAAGAACACAGTGTTCACTGCAATCTTATATTATGGCTTGGTTATGTATTCCTTTGGCAAAACAAAGAAGAAACTTGTCAACTGAACAGATGATGATGCATCACTGATAACTCCGATACAGACCAAAGTAGAACTTTAAAGATAAAAAGTACAACATAGATTGTTAAAACACACAAGAAAAAACTAATGAGGTTTCATAAATCATAACAAAAAGTTAAAAAGAAAGAAAGAAATAAAGAAATAATAATAAAATCAGTGGAAATTAGGGATTACGCTTATAAAAAGCCATTAATAGACACCCATACTGAATTCAGCAACAGAAGCTTAAGCAACATTATTTGGAATAGCAAATACTGTGGTACACTTACTGGAACACACACTGAAGTGTCTTGAATACCTTCCATGCAGTTTCCATCTGCTGAACTAAAGGAGTACCCAGTAATCTTAAATAAAAACAAAACAAAACACCACGTCAACAGGTTGAAGTCTGAAACTGCATTGTTCACCCCATTAGAAAGTGCTAGAAAACCTCTCTCATGAAAATTTCCAGACTTTATTTTCACTTTGACTTATGTTTCGTAACAAAAGTTAATTTAATGTGTTACTGGTAAAAGAACCTCACCTAAGCCATACATTAAAGTTTATGCTGAACATAGGAAACTATGTGGTGAAAGGTAGGGTCCTGTTACTTTAAAACAGTAAGGGTATGAGGATTACTACCAGTGTGGCAGGCTTCACACCAAAGTGAAAATAAAGACTGGAATCAAAAAAGATTAACAGCAACTGAAGTAGATTTTTTTTTTTAAATCTTTATTTACTGTACAAGTCCTTTTGAGACAATAAATGTGTTCTTGGGTAGAGAAATAAGAAAAGGCATTGTTCAAATACAAAGCTAAGAACAAACACAATTATAGTCTTTCTTTAACAGTCATTTAAAAAAAGATTCACCTGAGATGGAAATGCCATGACAAACTGATTCTGTGTCTGTAAGGCATCCAGGTGGGAGTATGCTTTGGAGCGTCGTTTGGATGCATGTTTGGATCTACAGAGGGAGTTCGACTCGTCTTGCAAGTACCCTTCATGTTCCACCTTCCTCCGCATTGTAGAGTTCCAGTGGTTCTTGATTGAATTATCTGTCCTAAAATTTGAAATTATAAATTAAAACAGTTAATGTTCATATTGACATATTCCGTAAAGATTTTAAATTGTGCCAGTCTAAGAAATGAACTATCCCATGAGAAAATCTAATTTACCAGCAATACAGGAATTGATAATCCATACCCTCTCCCCCTAAGCAAAAAAGAATAGATCTAAGAAAATGTCGATGTTATGTTTTATTGAATGTCCACAATTTCAAGCATTTCAGAAGCAACAACTGTACTTCGGACAATAAGGCTTTTAGAAGGAAATGTGGCATGCCTTCCAGGGAGCAATTTAGCAATTTCCGCCCATCTGTTTCCGAGGCGTTTGTGGGCTTCATAAATGACACGGTCCTCTTCCTCAGTCCACAATGACTTCTTCACCTCAGGGTTCAGGTGGTTGTGCCATCTTTCCCGGCACTGTTTGCCAATTCTGCCATGGAGGTGCTTGGCAATCACAGACCAGCGCTTCGGACCGTATTTGTGCACAAGCTCAATGACCTGTTGATTGACCAGCATAAGAGAGATTGAAAACCGAATCAACAATGCAAGGGGAAATAAAAAAATATTTTAAAAAGTATGGGCTGCGAGAGCTGATCAGACAGTAATTACAATAATAATGTATGCATTCATGTACTCTGCCAGAGAATGGATTATAAGATGTTTTTTTTTTAGTGACCTCTGAATAAGCAGAGTATACAGCAATTACCTCTCCATTCTTATTTAATCCAGGGCCTCTGCATAACAAAGGCTGCCATATGTGGCAAATTGTGGTTTTCTGAGAAAGGGCTTGGTGTAGCAGGAACTGAACTCAAACCAAAACCACCAACCTTAATTCACTCTCACTCAGACCACTATCATTATTACATAATTGTTCTACACCTGCTGAGATCTGAACATGTGAAACAAAGTGGTTCTCACACAAACTTTCATTGCAACTCAGCCAGACTGTTGGGATGGAGCCAAATGGGCTACACTTCGAACCCTGATTACTGCTTAGTGCAAATACTGCTGATTTATCTGAAGAATCTTAAATAAAGGTATTACTCAGAATCTAAATGCTTTCTAAGATACCATTAAAAAACAACCAAATATTGTAAGATTTTAAACTATACTGTGGAAGACAATTTAAAATTAAATGTATACATACAGATAAATATTAAATGTCCGTTCTATATTACAATGTAGTTATTTCTGCTATTTCTTAACCAAACATGTGTTAATTTATTCAGTGGGCAGGGCAAGGCAAGCACGTGCTTGAGTTCAAACAGTGTGCCATTGACGAAGCTAACACCTGCCTCCCACATCTAATTAACAACAGAAATTACATTTAAAGTGGCTCAACAATTAACGTTTTGCTTTTAAATATACTGACCATTTAATAGCTTTGATTCCTGGCAGTATTCACATACAAATTTTAATTTATGTTTTGTCTTTGTACAGTATATGTATTGCAATATTCATATCAGTTTCAAAATCTGCAATACAGTTAAAAAGCACAGACACATCTTGATTTAGGGGCTGGTTCATATATTTGCATGTTTTTATCAGCTTGGTGATATGCACCAAATATGAACTCTATTTTTTCATGCATTCCACTTGCAGTTTTTGAAAGTGTTTTCATTTCGAAATATTATTATTTGTTTATTTAGCAGACGCCTTTATCCAAGGCGACTTACAGAGACTAGGGTGTGTGAACTATGCATCAGCTGCAGAGTCACTTACAACAACGTCTCACCCAAACGACAGAGCACAAGGAGGTTAAGTGACTTGCTCAGGGTCAAACAGTGAGTCACTGAGTGAGCCAGGATTTGAAACGGGGACCTCCTGGTTACAAGCCCTTTTCTGGACCACACAGCCTCCTATATTTTGAACATATCTGGCAAAATAAACTTTGATTTAAAGAAGATTTGTATTTAATTTTTCAGTTTAGGAAACATTTCATATTATAAAATGCAGCAGGCAAGATATTTATACTTCCATGATTTTCAAATTTGAATGCAAAAATTAACGTAACTTTAATGAATGCTTTTTCTCTGCTATTCCTGTTGAAATTCTAAAGTACAACTAAAAACTAAATAACATTTACCACTGTAAGGCAAGCAACACCATAATTTGAATTCAACCCCATTATTTTTTTTTCTTTTGTTCATTCTAGAAAAATATGAAAATAGTTCAGGCCAAACTGTGCTGTCACTCAAGTATGTGATGTAATTCTGAATACCATTATCATATGTAATACAATCACACCCACACAATGCCAACAGAATTCTCCCTGTCAACAGATTCTCCTGATCACAGGGGAGTTCACATTTTAGAGCAACACCTTGTAACAGTAAGAAGCACCAACTACACTCTTTTACGTAATCTCTGAGGAATAGTGCAAGGGCACACATGCAGTAAACAAAAAAAAACCAGTGCCGGGACCAAAAGTGGGTTCCTGTTTTATCTAAGTAACCCACCTGATATAAATAGTAAAATTCAGGATTTCTAATAGTATTCAAAAAGAAAATATGTTTGCTGCAATGGAATAACCCAGTGTGCACTGACCCTGTTTCCTCAGATATAAAGGAAAGCTTACTCACTCTTTTATCTTCCTCTTTGGTCCAGGGTCCTTTAACCAGCTCTGGGTTGAGTACCTTCTGCCATCGATGCTGACACTGTGCATCGGTCCGTTTCTATTGTAATCAAATTAAAACAGATTCCAAACTTAGGTGCCTCAAGCACTCAAACAAATTAAATTCCATACAAGTCTCTCTTTCTTCTAGATATGAAATCGCAGTAGAGTCTGTTCCAAAACATTCAGTATAAAATGTGTACACTTTAAATACACAGCTCGGGGCAGTGCTCATCGAACTCTTCTGATTGAGATGTGAAAGATCACATTTAAGGCAGTTAATGAGTTTTTCTATTTTTTTTTTAATGCAGTACTATTAATAATTCAGCTTTAGTTTCGAAGGTTACAGTCTAAGCGTTTCCTATTATTCAATTTAAGATTTCTGTCTCTTTAAGAACACACTGGTTGTCAGCATGGCCCTTCAAGCCAAAAAGGGTGGACAGCTCTGCACTCCCTCGTCTTCAGGTGTATTGCATAACATGTTCCAGATACTAAAAAGCTATCAATGCTCCATTTATAAACTCTACAAAGCACGATTAATGTTGAATTCTGGGACCAACCACAATTCAAGGCGTTTTTTGTTGTTTTTTTAAACCTGTTAATTATTTCTTAAAACTGTGAGTCTACAATCTGTTATTTCAGAAATTCAATAGGCGAGCCAGCTAGATTTTGAGATCTGAGTTGTAATAGTTAAAGGCAACCGAACATAATGCCTAGGACATAATATCTAGTTACTTACTGGAAGGTAATTTGAAATTAAATCCCAGGCTTCTGGTCCATGTTGGTCTACCAACCTCTTTAGCTTCTCGTCCTTTCAACATAAAAGGGGGAAAAAGTTGGTTTTACTTTCTACCAGAAACAAACCTACTCAGCCTACCATTTAGATCTTTATGTCTATCAAAGCACAGCCACATTTCCAAAATTATATTTGATACTGGGTTTTCAAATCATGTGATCTTTATCTGCAAATTACAAACCAGGGAGCTTACCTCTTCTCGGGACCACTTCACTTTGCTCAACAATTTCTTAGAATTCCTCAGCTCAGCAGATTTACAGTCTTGATCCTGAAGGACTCCTTCATCATCTTCATCCTCACTGTCAACAGGAGAGGCATTTGTATAAGAGCCGAGACAAATATTTGAAAATGACCAGGTTTTGTTCATCAAAAGTATCAAATAAAATATTTATAAAAACACATTCTACTATGCTTGCAGCGACAAGCACTCACTATCATGCCCCTTGTGAAGCCAGAGATTGCCAACTCTCATCCAGAGTATACTGTAGGTCTAGTCACGTCACATAATCACATGAATATGCATGTAATACAGTACTGTATTCTAATTTTTGTGTTTGTGATACAGAAATAAAAAATATGTAACACTAACTAGTACTGTAACTTGTTTGGATAGTGTTGGAATGACAGACATCTCCTTACACCCACAGATTATGATACTCCCAATAACTTCTCTGCAAAAGAATGGTCTAACCATGTTTCACGTGTGTGTGTGGATAGATAGATAGATAGATAGATAGACGTGTACATGCTGTATACACCTCCACTGTATCCTGTCTGCAGGGATATGCATCACTAGTGGATAATAAGTGTCACTGTAACTACAAGCTGGATATCAAGGACTCTGTGCACCCATCAGCAGACTGGGAGTGTTAGTCCTATTGTCTGCCTCACTTTATGACAGCAACACATACAGTACTATCATTATGTCTAATAATGAACAACAAAACACAAAACACAGTACTGGTACTACTAAAGCACTAGCATAACATGATCGCACAGCCATGCCAATGTACTAAATGCTAAATCTTTTACCATGTATAGCCATTTGTTTTACTCCATTGTGACTGAATTACACAGAGCTTTCTATCAAGCTCAATATTCCAGACCCTGCATACCAGAAAGCTGACTACATACATACTACATACATACACCATCTTGAGCAACAATTACTGCAGATATTTAAAATTTCTTTCTATTTCATATCTTTGTAATATTGCACCCAAACAGCAACAGTATTCCAGAATGATATTTCATTCAAGCCCAATCCAGTCTTTGTCCTCACTAGATAAATAGAGCACTAGCCTCAAGCTAAATTACCAAATGTACAAATCCAGTACTGTTACATGTGACAGCAGTGAACCAGTACAGCACAACTGACTGTTTGTTTAAAAAAGTACTTCCTCAATCTCGACCTGTTTTCCTCCACTTCTTCAGCCTGAGGGGAGAGGGCAATATTTGTGGCGAGATAGGTTGACCAAACGACCCACTAGCTTGGAGTTAAAAGAGAAAAAATGACACCAAACGATTGCCTTTAAAAGTACTGCAATTGCTAGATTTGGCCATAGCACTCAATGTTGTAGCTGCTAGTGTATTGTGGCCTGTTTGCAAGCCACACCCTTACCTCTCATTACAGATTTTCTTTTATTACAAGCCAGATCCAACCACAACCAGTGACGTACATGACACCAAAGTAAATTTCCAGGACTGCAATTAAACAGCAGGAGTTAAGCTGTAACAATGTTCGCAAACACTGCTTGACATGCGACTCCAAACCAGAGTTCAGTGTGGATAGATCCACTAACTACTGAAGGCTCTTAAAACCAATGGCAAGTGGAATCTCTCTGCCATTCACTTTCATTGGGATTCCAAATCCTGCTATCTTGTGACAAAACATAAATTTATAGTTGAAACAAATACAGTAATTCAACTGACAGTAACAGCAGCCAGCATCCAAGCTGAATGACTTCAAGGCGCATATAGTGCCCTTGGAGACAACAGTCTCCCTTTCTCATATGACCACTCGGAATACTGTACATCCAGGGCTCTCCCTGTAGTTATTACTTAAATATATGACAAAATTCAGAAACATCAAAATGTGTTTGGATATCCTAACAAGTTTGAGTGGACATACAGTTTATGTGGAACAATCAGGCAGAATATTGAATTAACGGTATCCCGCCAATCTTTAGCCAGATTATACAGGTGCCTAATTGAACAAATGTTGGCATTCTCCTCTTCTGTAATATGCCAAGTAGTTGGGAAACAGTGAGAAAGGCATCTTTCCATTGTATAACAAAGCTGGCCTCTGATTAAAGGATTGCCACAAAACTGTAACAGGCTGGTAGAATTACAGACTACTCTGTTTGAAATTAATGTTTAAATTTAGGTTCCGAATTTAAGCAGCATCAACGGTTTGTTTTTAAATAATCACAAGCAGTATGGTATTGAATAGCCAGACCTTCAGGAACAGAAGAACCTGTCACTGTTACTGATAGGGTGAACATTGGAAACAGATGTTGTACTGTTCCATAAGGGTTTTACATTGAAGGAATAGTTTCTTAAAATCATTTTTTCCCTTACATTTTTTTGTTTGCTATTTTTCTGTTCCTCTGATATTGGAATTCAATCATGTCCCTATACTGTAGCTGTTCAGGATAAGTGCAGTTAAACTGAGATTATTTTATTTTACAGTAAAGACTGTAAAAAGTTTAAACGTTATAAAAACAGCTTTCCAGTTTTACTGAAGGTAAATACAATTTAAAAAAATTACAATACAATAGACAATTAACTTAAAACTTGGTCTTGTATTAGATTACTTTCACAGAACCTGAACATTTGCTGAGGACTAAAGTAAGTATGTTTATAGAGGAAAAGCTATCAGTGTGAAAAACAGTATTAAATAGCTAAAGCAGATCCCAAGGTGGTTTAAGTTCAAATCTCTTCAACATGGAAGCACAGTATATCCAAATGTGCCTGCTCCTAGGTGGTTAGCTGGTTACCTGTGTGGTCCAGTGGTTAAAGAAAAGGACTTGTAACCAGGAGGTCCCCAGTTCAAATCCTGGCTCACTCACTGACTGACTCATTGTGTTACCCTGAGTAAGTCACTTAACCTCCTTGTGCTCCGTCTTTTGGGTGAGATGTTGGAAGTGACTCTGCAGCTACTTTAAAAACATACCAGTACTTTAGATTTACCAAGGGAGGTCTAAAACAGCCGTCACAATAATATGACTGGTATCATATTGTAAATGAGTCGGTTTCTCAGGGATGGAAATAAGACCCTTGTTGCATAGCAATTTCACAATTCCTGGTTTTAACTCAAGTTTGATTAGGCAGTGTATAGGTAACAAGCTCAGGCATGTCTTATTAAACTCCCAATAAAACCAGAAATGGATCAAATTGCTATGCATTGGGAGTTTCTTAATGGCAGTGATTAACAAAAACATTCACCACCAATTTGAATATCTTTTTAACAGAAATAAGTTTGTTGCTGAAGCAGGAAACCTGCCTGTATTCAAACAGTGCAGGCAGACTGGGGGTCCTGTCAATGACACGTGTGCTTGATTAAGCACTTGTTGATACAGCTTGGGTTCAGCAGAGCAGATTGAGCAGGGTTACTGTACTGTACAACTAGCAGACAAGCCGTTTGCTTTTTGAACCAGGTTAGCAATGAGTGGCTGGGATAAGGTTTGCCAAAAAAAACAATTATAATCATAAATTAGGCTGCGAAACAAAAACAGGGATATCTTGCAGGAAATAGAGCTACCACACCTACATTTTATTAAAATGTAAATGGAGTTTGGGGCTCAAATAACCCTTAAAATTAAATAAGACAGTTCAATGAACAGTTGTAGTTTTCTTCTGTAGTATTTTGTAACAGTCTGAACAGACCAACTAAACTCATAGTTTCATTCGAATTGATATTACCTGTATATATATGACCACTTTCATGACATGATTTAAGCCGCAATGTAAACAACTATAAGAATAAGTAGACAAACTAGTAGTTAATCAAGACTTTCTTTCTATTGTTTTTCTTTTTGTGACACGCTGGATGCAGGAGAGGAATAAATAATTTCAGTCGCATTAGCTTATACTTTGTAGCTTTAGAAGACTATCAGAAATACAAGCCATTTTTCAGTATAATAAATAATCAAGAAGAAATGTGTAATAATTATTTAAATAAATTTTTAAAAAATCCCTGACAACTTAACTTTCCCTCCTAAAATTACAGAATGCATTCTCAACATTTTATTGTACAGTATGACTGCAGTATCACCAGGACATGCTGAAGTCTAAAATGAAATACCAGAAATTGCTGGTTTACCAAGCTAAGAGTGGCAACACACATTCACTGTATTCTTGCTGGTTACCAACCTGTTTCTATTTGTTTTTTTTTAACAATCCTGAGCATGTATAACAAGCTCTTGTCCAAGCCTTTCAATTCTTGAAGCAGCATGGCCAGCTGAAAGCTTGCAAACCCACCTGGGTTAGCAAAAAAAATTTCATGAACCAGTGGCTCCAAAATTCCAAACCCACATAAAAGTCAAGATTACGTTATTATATTATCTTCTTGAAATGTATTTTTGTTTCTTGAAATGTATTTTTGTTTCCGACTGTAAGTCGCCCTGGACAAGGGTGTCTGCTAAGAAATAAATAATAATAATAATAATATATTCTTGTCTGTATGGTCCGGTCCTACGAATTCACATGAGCCTTATGCAGGGTACCATGGTATTTCATGTTCATTTTTCAGTTTTCTTATGCTTTTCCCACTCTTACAGTTTCCAGTGTTTTAATATGCTTTACAATACCGCTCTGGGCTTTACAATGCTTACCAATGCTTTACCATACTTTATTACACTTTGCTCCTGTATGCTTTTACTATGGTAAACGTGGTGCAAAACACCACACCTAATTGACAAACTCTAAATACCCAAAACACACAGCACAATTTTCCTATAAAAAAAGAGTGCATCCCACCACAACCATGAAAAGTACCAGATGCACGGCATGATTCACAATAAAATAAAGTCTTCCATTGATCTGGCCTGCATTTCTCACATAGTCATCATCCCACTCTGCTGCGAATTCTGGAATGCCACAAGAAAAATCTACGGTTACAGGCAGGCTCATGAATCAAACATCATGCGTAAGACTTCTCTGTCAGGACACTCTCCTCTCTTCAGGCTCTAACATCATGTTTGCCACCCTGTGCCTAACCCTTACAGGATGAATGCTTGTTCAAAAGCAATGCAAAAATCTGATAAAAGATCAAATCTATAAAGTAATTCACAGTAAGTTCTGTGCCTTGAATATGATTATTTTGGAGACCAATTAGAATGTTCGTCTCCATTGTGCTTTCAGAACAATCCACAAAGGTTGAGGATGGTCATTATGGCAAACTGGTAATAATGACACGCCAGATTTTGTAGTCTCAACAGGTTTACAAATAGTCCTGCTGAGCAACTATAGTTTCTGAATAGGGATCAGATAAGATGATGAACTGACACTGAAGTGAGAAACTGGATTATAAGGGGGATTCATTTGGTAGGGTCATATATTTTGTTCGACAAATACTGTTTCACCAGTTACTTCACAAATGCACCTTGTGCAACACAAACTGAATGTACAGTAAATGAAACTTACCTCCAAATTTCTTTGGATTTGCATAAAAACACCAAAACTTTAGACCACATTTTAATTGGGGCTTTTGTGCATTAGCAAGTAACACTTGAGCATATCCTTTTAGAATAACTGAAAATTGAAGACATGTTAAATAAAATAATCTTAATTGGGCGAGTTTAAAAAAAACACCCTACAGCAAGTTTTGAAGCCTGCAAGTTTTTATTTATTATTATTATTATTATTATTATTATTATTATTATTATTATTATTATTATTATTATTATTATTATTATATACAAAGGCTTTACAGACTGCCAAAAAAGTTATTACAAGAGAAAAATTGCCCTTTAAAAAATAATAATACAAAGTAAATGATCAGCTTTGCCACCAAAACGCAAAGTTAGTGTTATGGAAATGTAGCTGATTTCCCAGAAAAACAAACAAACAAAAAAAAAACATTCAATAAAATATTTTATGCAGTCCATTAAAAGTTTAGAATACTGTACTTATTAAAACTGCTGTCTTTCTGATTGAGACGCACTATTATAGGATTTTCTTTACTCCGACTGAATTATTTTCGCACAACTCACTCGTTGTGTGTATTAAGAATGTAGTGATTCTCGATTTTGCTCCCAGAAACAGGCAACACAACGGAGCTGTCAGTAATCTAGAATGTATTATTATTATTATTATTATTATTATTATTATTATTATTATTATGTGCTGCAAGTCAGCTAATTAACAATCTAATATGAATACGTATACTAGATATTCATCATAAAACTGACCAGGGTTTCAAATTGTACACATTTTCGAGAGTATTTTGATGCTTGACTTCATAATGCTTTTTTGCTAAGCGTGTAGCTTATTTATTTCGACACATAGTCCTAACCACTGGTTAATCTACAAGTAGCTGTATTACTGTATTGGAAAAATAAATATCTCAAGCTTATAAATGTAATAGTAGTATCCGATTGTGCTCTTAATTGGATGCCTGATGTCAAATAAGGTCCTGGCATGAATCGTCTGTCTTGTGCTGTTAGTGTTCAGACTAACAGGTGCTGATGTGGCAATATTATTATTATTATTATTATTATTATTATTATTATTATTATTATTATTATCAGTAGTAGTCGTAGTATTAATAGTAGTAGTCGTAGTAGTCGTAGTAGTGGTATTACTACGACTAGTTCTACATCATCCGCCTTAATATATAGCAATTGCAGTACATACACCACAAATGCATTACAACACAATACAGATTTTACGTAGAAAACCATATACTGTATGGAAAACAAACACTTTAAGGTAACTTAAACTATCTTATATAATATAATATCATTATATCGTCAGTACGCTACTGGCAAAAACATTGGTAAATATCATCTAGGTATATAAATGAAAAAACACTATTATTATTATTATTATTATATCCATCACTTTTACTAAAATACATTTATATGTGACTTTATATAGTTAAGTATATTGATATAATAAGGAAATAATCAGAAAGACGAGAGGTTTTAAGAATATTTCTGATGATTGCAATGCACAAAAATGCAGCACGTACAGTAAACAGCAGACTCACCTGCGAGACCTCATGCTGGCCATGGTGATGAGCTTTCTTTCTGGCAAAATAATAACAGCAGCACAAATATAGAAAACTGCACGATCGGCTACTTTATCTTAGTTCCAGTTTTATGAATACATATACAGTCAACACTCTGGCTCAAATCCACATGTAAGCTGCATCACCCAGGAGCTGTCAACCCTATAATTGCAGTTTGTGCTTCTTCGCTCTGTTCGGGAGATGCCAATTACATATTTACCGGGACAGTAATCCGATGATGTTCTACAATGCGACCTTTTCTTAGACTCAATCAAATTAAGTTGTAGAGTTTTTCTAGTTTTTGTCAGTGCCCGAGCCGTGGCTGTGAGTCCCGATTAGTGATGTTACGCATATTTTCCACTATTTTAGACTGTCTCGATCACTATTCATCCCCCCTACTGTCATCTGCCCTCTTTTGATTTCGTATTTTTTTTTGTCCATCCCGCCGATTCTCGCGCCCAGCCTCCTTCTAGAACTGCGTTTGAATCTGCGCACGCGGTTTCGCTGCTGATTGGACAGTCTGGTGGGGCGTCTGAGGGAGGGCTCGTGACGCCGGGTGAAGAGTTGGTTGGGGTTGAAAGGGATTGACAAGACATGCTGGGAGTTGTAGTGTATACTGTCAAGGGGTTAGCTAAGGTATTGTTAGCTGAAGAAAATACGAGACACATTTTATTTTCATTATAACAAATACCTAACCTCAGGCAATCTTGATAGCTGTTGAAAGAAAACTGGTTGAATGTATCTCAAGTACGTTTATGTTGCCCAACTCAAGTTACTTGAAAAAACAAAGCAGGAAAATGGCATCCCTTGACCAAAAGACATACTGCATCACGTTTTAAATTACGTTACAAATACAATAATATCAAACCGATAGAAAGGTATGTTACAACATAGAATAATGTACATAATTGTGTGTTTTTTTTTATCAACCAATTTTGTCATGTGGGTACTTGTACGCGCGTGGAGTCGACATTTTGCAAACATGCTTTTGCGTTTATTCTTTTTCAAATTATGTTTTAAATAACTAAAGTCGTTTTCATTATACTGTACCAACTACAGCAAGGGCACCGTATACACAAGTAAACAAGCATGTTAGTTGATATAGTATAGCGAGGAGGCTGTGGTCCAGTGGTTAAAGAAACGGCCGCTCCATTAAATCTTCAAATCCCGGCTCACTCACTGTGATCCTGAGCAAGTCACTTAACCTCCTTGTGCTCCGTCTTCGGGGTGAGACGTTGTTGTAAGTGACTGCAGCTGATGCATAGTTCACACATCCTTTGTAAGTCGCCTTGGATAAAGGAGTCTGCTAAATAAACAAATAATAATAAAGTATACATTAAACTTGTTTCTATGCGCAAATTCATAAAGCTAACGAGTTACGTTATTACTTGGCTGAAGTTGCATGGTTTGTAATGGGCTTGTGCTGCCGCCTTGTGGGTAATTTGATATTATCCACAACATGAAAGAATAAACACGTTTTAACCGTCCTTACGTAGAATTAGGCCCCTAGCTGTAACATGGAGAATTTTTTTTTTTTTTTTTTTTTTGAAAACCTTAATTTTGCGTTCATATATATATAGGGTACATCCTTGTTGATCATCCACTTCTATTTAATTTTTGTAACTATATATGTTATCATTCATTGGGTCTGCTTCTAAAATATACAAGTTATGATTCATACAATTAGCACACTGTACAACCCTGCATAGGAACCATCCATTAATCTATTGGCATGTATTTAGTGCTGTGCTAACCTATTGCATGGGTTTTTGGGACACTTTCTGTTTAACCACACAGTACACACTTAAAAATATGCATTGCCAAATGATGAAGTAGACCACAGGCACTGCAGAGGAATTGTCCTTTTAATACATTACATATTTTTCTGAATATGTAGGAGGTATAATTAATATTTAGTACAGTGAAAATTAATTGCATGATATTGATTAAAATATATATATGTATTACTACACCTTTAAGTGTGTATTAGAGGAAAGCATACAAAGTGGACACTCCCAGTGACATGATTGATGTTTTGCTGCATTTGTTTTTCAAGTATTCTTTTCATTGTTTAAAAATAAAACATGTGAATTGAAAGCTCATGAATGTTGAGGGTCAGTGGCACTGGCTACACTCAACCATCGACTTCCTGACCTGAACATCATTTCCATTTCCTGGGCTTCTCTTAATTTCTTAGCAGACACTAAGGCAGGGGTTCTACCGAATGTGGAGTTTTGTGATGTGGACTAAGATCACAAAACTAATTTCATTTTGTGAGCTGAGCTGGATTCAAACTTAAAGACATTAGGGGTTAATTGCAGCATACCTATAGTTTAGACCACTTCAAGCAGAATAACTTTGGGACTAGGAAATCCCAATTGAACAGAGTTAGTCCCAATTGCAGCTCACTAATCAGAAGATCCAGCTAATTAGTTTACCTGATTCGATCAAGGGAACCACCATCCCCATCAGCTAATCAACTTTTGCAATGTTCCAATTAGTATCATCAATGTTACCAATGTTAGTCTGAGCAAGTGGATCAAACTCACTTAATCCCCTTGTTAGGCTCATCGAATGCAGTAAACTTGGGACGCTGCAATTGTTTTTCTGCACCACCTAGCCCCCCACTTGATTCCATCCATGTTACCTTAAATTAAACTTGCTAGATTTTTTATATTGCCTATCACCACATAGGGATATCCACATTTAAAATGTAAAATCATGCATAAATCAGGGTCAGCTAAAAGCACGTTGCTATGGTGCAAAATACAACAACGTGTATCTGTAGTACTCTTCTTATCTGAAAAATAAAGTTTGGAAAATGAATTAAAAAAATATTATATTTAAATACTGGTTGCAATCGACCATTACAAGTCAGCTTTCAACAATGACTTTCAATGTAAGTGTGCCACTAGATTATTTTATCAGACGTTCTTAAACAAACACAGAAAGTATGCAGTTTATTTGTGCAAAGACTCATCGTGGTGTAAAACTGAGAAAAAATGAGTGACACAACCAAAAACATAAAATCATTGCAGGCTTCAAGATGTGTAAGCGAGGCTTTTTTCCCCCACCCTTTAACGTTTTAAGAAGTGCTCTTCAAAATACAAAATACTTTATGATAATAAGTATAGTCTAAGATAATTAATATATGCAGTAACAAATACGCAGTGTAATAAAACACAATGCAACCTGTGTGTGAAGCATTTTACTTTATTTCACTAGTTGAAAATTCATCACACATGCCGACAGCAATGCCTTAGTAACTTCAATTATTTTATTAGCAAACAAAGAAAGAAACAAAAAAAAATCACAACTTCAGTTTCTGTACAAATCAAAATATAGTACAATATATACTATTATAATACACTGGTTTTACATTACAGATAATTAGTACAGCAGTCACAAAGCGAAACCAACTTCAGTTTGTTGAAAATAACCAGTGTTGCCCGGACTAGGCAAGTATACTACCATCTTTTTTTCTTCTTCTTTGAACGGACGATAATAAACTATATTCTAGAGCTGAACTATTTATACACACACTATCACAGCCTATGTATACATAATCTAACAGCATTCTCTCTTAGAAAGAAAGTGCTCTCAATCGCTATATCTTTTGGACAAAACCCCTATACAATAAACTTCAAATTAAATTGAATGAAATTAATCAAAAAATTTAAATCTCTGCAGCTTTTCAATTATTGCTCAGCATCCATCCTAAATGTTCAATGGGAATTCCAAGTTGTAAAGATCATATGCACAACTTTCCTACAGTGTTTAAATTCAGATTGTAACTGCACAGTTACTGGAGTGGTTTATATTAGGCATGCTGTAAAAGGATGTAAAGTCTCCTCAATGCTAACCAACATTTTCATGCTAATTGAGGCCATTATGATATTCATACTGGCAGCTATCCTTGAAGATTTAGATCTGTTATATTTAAAAGCACCATGTTTTAAAACAAGCAAGTCTGATTTTAAGAGTGTCCCATTTTACACTTGTGATTTTTGGCAGCTTTACCTTATGTGTTCTTTAAGTAAAATAAGTTACAGTAAAAGTAACATACAATTTTTTAACAACTTTTTCAAATACGGTACTAAGTGCATCACATGTGGTACATCACTTTAGTGGTTTATATCCAACTGACAACATCTTAAGGCAGCAAAAGAAAAATGAATCTACTAAAAATTATTTAAAAGTAAAATGTGTAGCATTGATTTTTAACCATGACATGTTCTGCCAGAATATATATAAATAAATGTACATTTCGGGATAGCCTTCCTTTTTTGAGAGGAAGAGGTGTTACAGTACTATTTAATTATAAACCTTGTCATCTGTTTTAAAGTTCAGAAAAAAAACATGTTTCTTTATCAGAGAAGTATTTTAACTTTCATTACACCTGAATTAAATTTCCTGTTTGTAAACCCGAGCTACTGTCTAAAAAAAAATAAAAAAAAAATAATAATAATAATAATAATAATAATAATAATAATAATAATAATAATAATAATAATAATAAAACATATATTGTAAAACTTTCCGGTGTTTAAGTGCATAACATGTTTTGAGAAAAATGAATTTTGGGGAAAAAAATAAAGAACAGGACAAAATCCACTTAAGGTTAAACTAGTTTTGCTGTTAAATTTGCATTGTGAATTGAATTCAAATCATAGTTAAAGCCAGACAGTTAAACAGCAGCAAAAACACAAAATGTAAGGTATTTGGTACAGAATTAAAAATATATATTTAAAACAAAGTGGTAATTTTGCTCCAAGATTGCGGTGAGCTGGTTTATGACTAAAAGGTATTTTTACAATATTTCAGTGCAAATCAATTAGAAAGTTCTAATTGTTCATTGTAAAATTGTTTTACATTTTGATGTGATTGGTTGTGTATGTATCATGAATATTAAAATACAGATTTTTCAAAACTATATATTTTGTCAGTTAAAATGTTCTTGCTCTTCTGAGCCAGCATATAATAGTTAAGAGATTGTTTTGTTTTTCGTGCAATATGTATTGACTACTATTTTGTGCAGACTGTTTGTCACAGGTCAGATTTAATGTATGATGTAATACTACATGAAAGCTGTATCTCCCTGTTGCAAGTTAGTTTTTAACTCAATGGGCAAGACAGCATGATCTGACAGTCTTTGATAGAGTTTATAGTCGTGCCTGGTGGTGATGTTTCATGAGGAACAGTCTGATATTGCAGCTGATTTCCATCCCTGATTTCCTTGAAGTAATAAGAGACCGTAATCAATGATCAAGTATAACCTTGATACAATTTAAACACCTTGCAAACTAATGTAAAAACAGGAAATATTTTGTTTTATCACAGATTATTGTTTAATCATGTGTTTAATCATGTTGGAAACAACAGTTTTTTTTAACATAAACTGCTTTGTGAAGATGCTGGCAAAATGAATATTCTTTCCACAATAATCTATAAATAAGTGGGTCTGGGTCTCCTTCAATTCTCAATGAACAACACTGGTACTGAAATGTAAACAAGTCTATGCAAAACGATCAAACTTCAGCTTGTTATAAGTTTTTCAAGATAGCACTATAAGACATTATACAGTTTACCTTCTGCTATTCTACCCAGTAAGATTTCTGACCAGCAAACTGATCTGCATTAAGGTAATTTTGCACATATCCAGAGAAAGCACTTTTTTTTTTTTTTTTTTTTTATCCTTTCGAATGCATACTCAGACAAGGACTCCTACTTAAAGATACTGAATAAGGTAACTGTGTGGTCCCCTACTACTTCTTCATTAATCCAGTGTGTAGAAAACTATTTATATTCTTTTGTCACTGTTGTGTTTTCTTCAATGGTAATATCTTTACACCAAGCACAAAACAGCAACAACTATTTATAAGTACATACAAGCCATGCGTGTATATGGTTTAAAAGAAAATTATTTCTTTAAAAGCTAAGTTCTGTGCTGTATGGTTTATAAAAAATAAAAAAAAGCAGATTCTATTTTTTTTTCTGTCATTTTAAATGTGTACTAAATGAAGTAGAGGTTATCTCTACACACCTGAATGTTTTCTGTCGACTCCAGGCTTTAAAATCCCAAAAAGTATTTAACAAGCAGTTCCTCTTTTAGTCAAATTCTATCACCAAATATGTGACCTTAGTACCCTCAACTCTTAAAGAGTATTTTTTTTTAGGAATTAAGACTCAGATACCTGAGTTCCAGATCATGAACCCCACCCATAGAAGAGGTTTTTCACAGTGTTCAGCTCTGGCCAACAGTTTTGCATCACCCTATAGAATTAACTAATTTTGCTTCATAAAGTCGAATTAAACCAGTTGAATAATGGTATGTTAACATATTGAATTCCATATAATTTTGTAGTTTTACATATGCTTAACAAAAAACTGACAAATTGAAAAATGTGACATTTCGAAATCTAAATCTGGTTTCCGGTAGACTTTTGCAATATAATTTTGTAGTTTCTTTAATTACACGATGTCAAATAAAATATCTAAATTATGTTCATAGGTTTATTTTTTTTGTTTTGTTTTTTTTAATTCTGGCTCAAGCCCAAAATTCTAGGTGATGCAAAACTTTTGGCCATA
Source organism: Acipenser ruthenus (assembly GCF_902713425.1). Lineage (NCBI taxonomy): Eukaryota > Metazoa > Chordata > Actinopteri > Acipenseriformes > Acipenseridae > Acipenser > Acipenser ruthenus. The sequence goes on along the minus strand of NC_081191.1, from coordinate 81,719,356 downwards.
GCTGTATGTCCTATTTACAGGAATTTCAGAATCAGCCTGTGGTAGCAGAAAGGCAGAAGCTGTCATATGCACAACCAATCTTATACTTGCTGTCATGCAGTAAACAGAGATAAAATAAGGAATCCCTATATTTTAATACAACCTGATGAACTTACTACGACAAGCCTCCTTAATACAGACTAGCCTATGCAAGTATCATTGTATTCGTATGATTTCTCTTTCTGCACCATAAAAGGTTTGTAGACCACCTTTCTAATCAAGAGTGATCCATTGGCTCAGTAGCACCTGTCAGCTCTGTGTCCTGGCTATCCATTTCTTCCAGTTCCTCACTGATGACATTTCTCTCCTGAGCTCTACTCGCAGAAGCAGTGGGAAGTGTCATTTCCACAAGATCTGCTATGCCAATAGCAGCCACTTCCATGCCATGAACAGACTCTGTCACACTCGCCGGGGCATTTTCTGTCCTACTTGCTGAGTTTCCAGCATCCGGTTTCCTTGGAGCAGGGTCGGCAAGTAGGGAATCCCCTACGTTTTGCTCCCGCAAATGTTTATCCATTGAGGCCTGAATGGAAGAAACCATTTCTTGCAGCTTTTTACGCTGGGCCTCAATCACGTTTGGGTCCAGGTTCCTTCCATCTTTCAGAGTCACAAACCCGGGAGCCATACGGATAAGCTCTTTGGCGTCATCAGAAATTTCAGTCAGGGAAGCCCCTTGCTTAGAAACACTAGCGCTCAAATCTACCCCGCTGCTGTGCTTTCTAGAGATTTGCTTTTCTCTCGACTTCTGGTCTGGAGGAGAGCTGCCAGACGCAGTTCCTAGAGAATGTCCTTTTCCCTGAAAAGCCATTACATTGTGTGGCTGCTCAGATTTCTTCCTCACCACACCTCCACTCCCAAGTTTAAGCACGCCATGCGAGGGACTACCCTCTCTGCTTCTTGAGGCAACCTCTGACTGGAGCTGATTTAAGGCCTCTTTCACCAGGTCTTCAACATCAGGACCTACTGGAAAATGTCCTGCAGCATCCACGCACAATTCTAACCGGTCTTCCGCTGCATTGAATACAAAGGTCTTACCAGGGATGTGGGGTAAAGTGCAATGCTTACCATCCACAAGACCTGCAGAACAAAAGACAGCACGTTAACTAATGTTGGTTTAAGTTATTATGGAAATAATCATATTGATTCTCTTTGAGGTTGAAGTATTGGTAACTAAAACCTATCCTAGTGCTGAATCCACGCTTAGTTATTTTCCATCCTACAGATTTAGAAAGGTTTCCTGTTTTTCTTGAGACATGTATGTAAGTTACTGTGTTCAAGAACAGGAACCAAAAATATGTACTTACCAACAAAACCAAAAAATATACTTATCAACAAAACTCAATTCAATTTAAATGCCCAATTTGAAATAATTCCTAAAAAAACATGCATTTCAAAATAAAAACTACATAACATGAATGATCGCATTCTAAAATGATCATGGCTAGCAACACACAAGTGTTTGTCTCACAATTATGTTGTTAAGTTAGAAATTTGACCAAATCACAATAAATATCTTGGTATCCTTAGCAATGAGAGCTAAAGAGAGAAACACATGAAGAGTAAGACAGGTAATGTAGCTACAGTGGTTTTGCTATACCTGACCTTGACAGAATTCAGTTCTCCTGCGCTTTCTGCACTGCTATCCTGCATCTTAATGAATATTAAAACAAAGCAGCAAATAGAAAAACACAACAGGCCATTTGTAATTTGCCTTCTAGCTGACTCGGCTCTCCCCTTACAGAGAAGCTCAAAAAACTGAGCCAGAAAAAAAAGGTCACAACTCTGTTACGGTCTGCTATCTGCATTGAGTCCACATAATAATATTTGAGCATGTTTTGAACAAACGTCACTCTTTAGAATAGAGTGTCCAAATTATTTTAAGTACATATGATCAATAAACTTGGGATAGCTGAAAGAAAATGCAAGATAGCAGTTGATACTTTTGCAATAATTACAACAAAAGCTTTTCAGTAGACCAATTTATTTTTTAAGACTGTGCTGTATATAGTATAATGGTTCTCAAACTTTTCGTTGTACAGGGCAGCCCTCCAAGCACCATATGGCCCACAGAATCCAGTGCCTGATCCTTTTATAAGAGGTAAACTACTGTTACAAAGCAATAAATGACAGAATTGAGATTGGGAGGTTTATACTTTGCAGGGTGTAACACAAACCGTTTCCTGGGCTGTAGGTTAAGAAACATTTAATGTCTCAAGCAAGAAAGAATTCTAAGTAATTTAAATTAAAAGAGTACCCATGTCTTTCTTCATAATGTTGTGAAACACTCCACCATGCTGAAACAAGTGAGGCAGCTTTTTTGCATAAGACCAAACATCTTCTCCTGTAAAACACAAAATACAGCAAGTTAATACACAGGAATATCAAAATGAAAAATGAACAATAATGTAACTTGCAAATAGACTGGCAGAATGGAAAACTAATAATCTTTATCGTTAATGTTCAGTTATATTGTACTGGATACTGCAGCATATGAAGGGGGTCTGAAGAGGCTCTATCTTTGTAATTTTGCAATAAATAGCTGCAAGAGGGAAGCTGGCAATGTATCCAGCACAGCAGCATAACAGAATGTACCAGAAACTACCAGCATGGACACGCTTAAATCTGGTTCCTAGAGTTTCATTCATCAGTTCAGTCAAGAAAGGAAGTACTCAGCCTTTCAGAACTGGTGTAGGAAACTGTAAAACCAGTACCAAACACTTTAGTTTTTAGTTTAGTTTTTGGCTTTGCTTACTATGGAAACCTCTTTACATTTTAATTGTCTCTGCTATCATTGTAGCAGCTTTTAAACAGTACCAAAAAACTAAAACTGTGGTAACAGTGTCTATTTATTGTAACAATGTATACAATTCTTTATCACAGTTGATGTTTGTTTTGGTATTTGGTACATTGTTTAAAAGACGCTACACTATAAAGACAGCAGCTCCAGAGTGAAAATGTAATCCTAGTGCAGGGATGGAAATAAGACTCCAATTGCATAGCAATTTGATCCAATCCTGGTTTTACTAGGAGTTTAATAAGACACACCTGAGCTTCTTACCTACTGTGGCTAATGAAGCTTGTAGTAAAACCTGGAATGGGTGAAACTGCAATAATTCGAAGTCTTATTTCCATCCCTTTGTGTCAAAACAAAAATGGTTTCTCCTGTAGCTTTTCTTCGGCAATTCAATCAAGTAGGATGTGAAGTGTCCAGAAATAGTCTGATAATTTTATTACAGTACACTGCTGGTTCATTCCTGCCCTTAAACATATTTGTAGTTGTATTTCCTCTGGGCACTTATTTTCTTGAATGCACTGCATCCCTTATACTATAGTCAATTACTAAAACTATAGTAGCCATTACACCAAATCCTATTTTAATGCCCATCGCTCAATTAGATATTTTACAGTTTTGTTTATTGTGCTTTAACACTGTTTGTTTTCCTAAAAGGTTTTCTGCAAGTCTGATACATAATAGGTCTGCAGCAGTTGCATCGAAGACTTTAAAATAAAACAACTTTACAAAGTGTAAAAACATGTACCGTATTTATGACTTGAAATTCAGCAAGGGGCCAAAATACTGAGCTTACACTGAAACATGGACTGCATGTGCAACTTGCAGTGCATTACCCATCAGTAACCACTTACACAGCCTTTATCATACTGGCCTCTCTGGGTTGATTATAAACTTGTACACACTTGCTAAGGAATCACAGAAAAGGGTTTCAGTGTCTTAGCTGGAATTTAATAATGTCTAACCCTGGGTCGTCTATCCTCTTAACATCCACTTGCAATATTTAATTAAATTAATCACGTCACTTTTCCTGATACACAAAATGTTAAATACATGTTAAAATAATCTTTTCTATTTGAGCTTTAATATACTTTTGACATCCCAGTGAATATAATGCATTCTTTTAAACATTCTATTTTAGACACTTAATATGTACTACAGTAATGCAGCCTATCACCCAAAGACAGTCCACTAGGGCCCATTACAGAGTTTGGCAATTGTTTCCAGGGTTTCTGTTGTACCTCAACACTGTGAAAGCCCATCAAAGTTTACATTTAATACACTTTGTGTGTGTGTTTTTTTTGGTTTTTTTTTAAACTTTTGTTTTTGTCTTTTCTTTTTAAAAACCAAAACATATAAAAGTGGATGCAGTGCAAAAAATAAATATTATTGAAGTACACAAAATATAGTTCAAACTAATTTAAATGTTGGTTTTGCTAACTGAATCCACACTGTAATTGACTGTGAATATTTTTGAAAACTGTTTGAAAAAATTCATATAAAAACATTCAGTATATATTTTTATGAACCAAAATGACTACCAGTATCTCTCTGCATTTTACTTGAGTATACAGTATACTGAGACCACTGGATAGGGTCCTGTAAACTTCAAGCTGGTAAACATAACATTGTACCTCTGTAAAAAGGCTTCAAAGTCACTCTTCTCTCAGAATCCTAGACTACAAGACCTGGCATGTCATTATCTCTGTATTTCCAATTGTATTTGTTTTTTGAGATGTTGTTGTTAATAATACTTTTGCCCTAGAAAAACAATGTTTAATGTCAAAAGGCATTTTAAAAAAGTGTCTTTAGTAGCCAATTCTCCACCGTTCTGTAAGTAGCCATCATAAACTCTGGGGACCAAAACACTCACACAAGAAAATGTATGAAAACGATGATAATAAAATATGCAGCGTTGGGTAAGTTACTTATTAAAAGTAATCAGTTACAGTGATATTTTTTCGTTTGGTCAGGACAGTCTTGTTTTGAACTGGTTGTCTATCTCAACATTGTATTTTAAAACAGTAACGCTTAATTATAAACAAGACCTACTGTTACCAAATTCAGGCTCAGCCTTTTACTTACTAATGCAACCTTTGGTAATTCACTTGATGTTATCCTCCTTTTCACTCTGGAACATTCACAGCAAATGACAGTACATGCTGATGCTTACTGTAAATTGATTTAGACATAAAAGGTGGTCTGAGCAATTTATCCGAGCCTATATCTTGGCACTATTTTATATAAAAAAGTATAAAATGTCTGTACCAATATGCATTTGGAAATTAGATGAATACTTGCTAATACTGCCATGTCACGACTCTGGAAGCCATTAACATACAGATTGCTATTTCAGTATGAAGACCTTTGGCAAATCCAAAATATAGCCTAATGATTCATCATTTAGCTTTAAGCACTATCATGTATCTGACACCCACAGGCTTGACCGAAATTACTGATTTCCAGTTCATTTTAACTTGCACCACACTGGACAAAAATAAAATGGTGTAAAATTACAGACATAATTTCCTTATCAATAGACTTGGGCATTGAAAAATATGTTCAAGTTTTTTTGGGCTGCTAAAAAAATGACCTGGTGGAATAAACCATGACACGAATTTGATGCAGCCATTCAAGGATTTTCTGGTATTTCAGAAATGTGTCGGTTGATTTGATTACTGCTTGTTACAAAAATACGTAACACAAACACATGTACTGTAAGCTTCCCATTTTAAAGGACAGTAATAATATAATAGTATTAACAACAACAACAATAATAACTTACCCATTAAGGTTGCCAAAAGGCAGAGTGAAGACATCTCCAGATCAATGTGGTCCTGGAGTTCTCTGGAAGTAATTCTGCTCGAACTTGCTGGCTCCTCACTCCTGACGGAATGGAGTAAAGATGTAGACATGGATGTGGAAGCTGTGTGGGATGCTGCTTCCTCCTCCTCCTCCTCCCTGGGGTCCTTTAGAATCTCCACGGTCACCCTGTCACCATGCTGCAGCGGCACAGGCTCATTCTCCATTCCCTCTTTTGGGGGGGAGAGCTCCTTGGGAGGGAAACCATAGCGGATGCACTGCAGGGCTGGAGGGACACTAAATTCTTTGGCAATGCTATTCTGCAGCTGGGAAAAGGTTGTCCCTGTCTGGAGCGTCAGCATGGCCTGCCGGCCATCAGTGGTGGTTACACGGATCTTCTTTTCCTTGCTAGATTTGGGGGAGTAGGGGGCTTTGGTGGGGGTGACTGGAGCAGAGGAGAGTCCATCTCGGGCTGGTCCAGGGGAGGTTGACCTAGCCTGTCCCTTTTGCACTTGTTTCAACTTGTCAGTTCTTTTTTTCTGCATTACAGAAGCATGCTCTGCGATGCTCTGCTGTACGCTGCGCTCTGCCTTGCTCATGTTAAGCTCCTCCTTGTGCAGCGTCTTTGCTTTCTGCCCAGTTAAGATTATTTTTGTTGGTGGCTGCACATCCACATCTACTTGCCCCTCTTGCACATCCTCAAGCCTCTGAGCATGTGCCCCATCAATGGAAACAGGGGTGTATTCATCTGGGTTCTTTTTGGCTGTGTGATTTAAAATGGTGTTCACCACCTTCTGGACTAGGATCTCGCTCCCAAACTCCCCAGGGAAATGTTTGGTGACTAGCTTCATTGCAACATCATAAACATTGCTGTTTAATGATGGCTCAATTTCGTATTGGAACCAGTAAACAGTTTCCCTCACTACTCGTCCGCTCCACTCCAAGGTGATAGGAAAGGCCTCAGGCAGGTTATCATATTCCTTCCCGTCCCAGAAATGCTTGAACCCACAGCCGCACTTGCCTCCATGGGACCTAGTATTAGTTCTGTCTCCATCCAAGTAAACAACAGAGCCATCCCCCCGGATGTGGCGCACAGAGGTGCCGTGGCAATAATTGCAGGAATTCAAATGGCTTGACTTGTAGTCAGGCATAAGAACATCCTTTACAGGGTCATAAGAGCACACCAGGTTGTTCAGAGGAAAGCTGTAGTTTTTGTCAGCCCTGAGTTGCTCATGTGTGGTTTTGGCCAGGTTATATAGCTTTCCGCCTGGGGCTAGCCACTCTGGAGGCACGTGAAGCTCTGAAAGTGCATTACAGATCAAGCACCGGTGAAGGCGGTTTTCCATCACTGCTTTTCTGGCAGCCTCAGTAACTTCTTCAGGCTGGACTCCTATTACACCAGTCCTCCTGTACACATACTGATTTACGTCTGCCACCAGTGAAGGGTGGATGGCATGCTTGTCCATGAAGACCTCTTCCATTGAATGAACCAGTCTCATCAGATATTTATCCTGCAGGCTTCTGTCCCCTCCAATTATACAGCTCCCATCTGCCTCTAATTTGATGTACTTTTTAATAAGTTCTTGTGGGACTCCCCAGGCTTTGGGGAGCAGCCTCGGAGGCAGTTTAGGTAAAGAAGCATTCTTAATTCCAACAAGAGGAATGTAATGGTTGCGACCCGAGCTGCTCCAGGCGATACAGATTGGCTTGTTAAACTGCCCGTCCTTTCCCATGCACTTTTCTTCAGGCACCAGTCCAGGCAGAAAAGTAGCAGAGTAATCACCAGAGCTTCTCATTCCACTCAGAGAATCCAACAGGATGATAGGCCGGTGCAGCACATTTGCCAGTCCAAAAATATGAATATTCCGCAGTCCCAGTGGTACCCCCTCAGGTGGGACAAACAAGGGGTCACACTCATTGATGATGTCTTCCCATTCAGCTGCATCAATAAAGTCTTGAAAAAGTGCATTATAGCGATCTAAGTTTTCCTTGAAATTCTGTTTCAAGTTCTCCCGTAAAGCATGCCAGAATAGCTCTCTACCCACAAGTGCCCTGGACACAGCATGGACCAAGCAGTGGCCATCTCCATCAACATGCACAGGGATCAGGCACTCTTGATTCCCATTGGCTTTCTTTATCTCCTCCAGAGTGTCCTGCAAGTAAATAAGGCTCCCTGAACGATCTTTGCCATAGCCAACAGTACTCACATGCTCCTGTTCAATTAGAAATGCCCTATCCCCCAAAAGAGAACAGTCAAACATTTCTCCCTGGTTCATTTCCCTCAATAGCTTGGCTTTCCCTGTTTGTTTATCCATGCCATACCTGGTGAGAATTGGAGACAGCAGCTTACAGTGGTAGTTGGACAGTCCCATCACTTTCACCAACTCGGTCCCCTTTTTGGGGGCACCCGTCACCCCAAGTAGAGCGTTTCTGAGCAGATTGTGAAGCACCACGTCCGGGTCGGTGACTTCTTCCACATTTTGGAGGTTCTTCTGTTCATGGCGCTGTCCGCACTCGGTACATTCAATACTAACAGAGCCATAAGCAGGGAAAAACAACCTCGCCTGGCACTTTGGATCTGGGCAGGTACCAGACAAAATATGCTTGTCCTTTTTCTTCGAACCCTGCTGAAGCGACATTTTTTCTTAAAACAATTGTTACGCGCTGTGTTTAAAAATTCATTCTAACGGGCTAACAGGGGATTTATCAATTTTGTTTTACCTTACGCAGTTGTCACTGTTACAGGACCCCAAAACACGGAAGCTGTTCTTTTTTTCCCATCGACTTTTCACTGTGTGTTTAGGAACGTAACGGACCGTCCATCTTCCTAGGAAATCTGGGGATTGTAGTTTAAAAAACCACAAGGCGCTCCTCTCAGTGCTTGCAAAAATGACATACATGTATTCCAGAACTACATTTCCCAGAATCCAGTACGACACTAATTCAAAGACACCGACGCTTGAAGGCAGTCGGGAATCGTAGTTACTTCTGTCAGAGAACTTCTATTTATTCTACAAAAAACGAACATAAATACTACAACTACCAAGTCTTAAACAGTCCATGGGTTTGTTTACCTATTTTGTTACATGAATGGCCCGGAAGATATAGAAAATGTGAACCGTGGCTGAATAAAAAAGTTTTAGGTTTCTAATTGTACACTGAAAAAATATAAGTAACTTGCAGATGTGATGTACGTGTCTTCTAATTGATAGTTGTTTGTTTTTACAAAAAAAATAACTGCATCTCGTTTAGCTTCCAATAATAAGTAATTTGGATGTGCAGAGACCCAGTCGCAGAAAACGAATTTAAATATTGCAAATTTGACATAATGCTGCTGCATAATACACTGTAGTGTAGTTTGGAATAATTATCCGACAATGATTGTGCTTTGTTGGAACCTCGTTTATTTTTCCAGTGTATAAATAGAAAAGGTTTCAAGGATGAAAACCAGCCGGTCTTCATTTTTCTACTGCGGTTGAGCGATTCAATTTGAAAGGAGCCAGTGTTCGATGTTTTTTCATTACTGTTCTTGACCAAGCTGAAAAGCCACAGATGAATAATAATATATACTATAATTAACAGACACTACAGTTTTTTGCTTAATTATTTTGGTTGAGATAAACGAATCTAAACTGTACACACTGAGAAGTGACAACTACTGGGACTCTAGACACAGGGCCAAACTTTTAAGGAATATCTAGGGCATACATCCATTCCAAATATGGGAATTGCATTTTTGTATGTTTCAGAACAGATTCAGAACATTCTAAACTCACTATACTAACTTACTATATGTGTTTTTTTTCTTCTTCTTGAGGAAGCAGTAAAACAAAGATGGATTTTCATGACACATTACATACTGGTAGAGATTGATGTATGCAGGGCTGGCAAATATTACTTGAGGTGTGACTTAAACAGCCGTTGTAGAGGACTGAACCTTGGTACTGGCACCGAACAAGCCATAGGAACACCATGATGCAAAAAAATCCCACATGGGTAATTAAGTATGAGTGTTTACATTAACAAGTGTTACTATGTTGAATGAATGAGCTGAGGCCTCACACTTTTTTGTGTGCTCATCATTGTTTTCTGCATGACTTGTTCTGTGCCAGCCTCACAGATAAGCCACAGCAAGTTTGGAAGACCACTATCCAACCAGCTGTACGTTAGCCATGTGCTTGGTTGTGTTCATCGAGGTAGGTAAATTGTGGTAACTAGCTTTCAGGACCTCACGATCTCGTGTGGCAAGATGGCTGTAGAGTGACGTCAGACCAGGGAAATGAAACCAAAACACAGGTACCTTACCTTACCTTACCTTACCTTACCTTACCTTACCTTACCTTACCTTACCTTACCTTACCTTACCTTCGAACAGACAAAGCTACAGGCTTTTATATCTGTGACCGAGGGATTAACCGGCTATAATTATCTTCTTATTACCCCTCGGCTATAGTTTGCACGACTTTAATAAGGATGCGTGACTGTCAGCTACTTAAATAATCAATAGCTGATCAGTCACGCTCCTCGCTCGTCCTTGCCAAACAATAAATCAAATATAAAATAATATCGGCCGCCACATCTCGTCTTCAGGTGTACATTTAAGGAAACAGATAATATTTTTTACATTGACATATGTTTATACAGCGTAACCATTTTTGTACCTTAACCTGGCCCTTTTTATTGATATCTTCATATGCTCTAGGTTGTTTTCTGTATGTTCATTTTATGGCTTGATCAGAAAATTAAAATGGTTTGTATTATGAGAAAAAGCGAGGAAATGTAGTTCTTAAAAGCACTGAAAAACATTCAATAGCCTGGATTTGGTTGTGTATTATTACCATGATGTACCGCTAGAGGTAGGCATGCTACTGGAGTTTTTAAAGATCCCTTGTAATGTAGTGAAGTCCCGTGACTTCGAAAAACTGCACTGAATTTTGAGTGTAAAGTTTTAGACTTTTTCATCTGGGCAGCATTTAAAAGAACGTTAATTTGCATGGGTGTCCTTTTTTTTGCTGGGGAAAACATAAAAGCTTTATGACGTTACTACTACTTCAAAAAAAAAAAAAAAGTCATGTTTACATACAGTTGTTGGCAGCTCCCGACACGTCAGTGAAGCAGAGACCGAGAACGAGGAAGAGGTTTACTGAACTTTTAAAAGTTTCGCAAAGCGGGTAAGTGTAATAGCTTGACTAATAGCTTGAGTATTCTGACGCTAATCCTTTGGTAATATTTATGTTATAAATTAATCGAACGTATGCAAACGTAATTTAAGTGTATATGCATTGAAATGTGAACTTCAGTTATTTTTTACTTTCATTTTGCAGTAAACGTATAGTATCTAGTCATATTCTATTACTAGTTAGTATAGTAGGTACTATACAGTAACTTATAGTTAATATGATGTTGTAGCTTATAAGTACACGCATGGACCAAATTAATTTACATACAATATTGTACCATTATTTTTTCTTGATTGTATTGTACTGTATATTTTTCAAATCAATGAGTCGGTTTAACTTTTGCATTAAGGTTGCGTGTACACGTTTAAATAGTTAAGACTAGTTTTAAACATCTTTCGATTAAAAAAGAGTTTAAAAAATAAAGAAAACTGTTTGAAATTCGATGCAAATATAACTATACTATATACATGTTTAGGCCTAATTACTTTAATTGATTTGCATAGCCTAAATTATATAGGCTGTGTGGATACATCTTAATTTAAGGTTACGTTTAGTTTTAAAAAATATATAGATATTGAAAATTGATTCAGAGTTTATCATTTAGCCTGGTAAAATATTTGTCAGAATAAAGATTTAGTCTATTTGCACTGGAAGTTATAGTTATTTAATACCAGTGTGAGCAGTTTCATAAACGTAATGTTGCTGAAGAGTACTGTATACCGTACAGCTTGCTGGTTGATTTTGATTTGTCCTAGGTTGTGAGATTGCTGCCAATTATCCTGTTTCTGAATATTTTGATTTATCAACAATCAAAATGGTGTGTCATTCCGTTTGCCTTAACAGTTGTTCAGTAATGATTATGAGAAAGTCTAGATACAGTATTGATTTGTTTTGTTTTCTTGTTTTGTTTATTTTAAAACCTTTGTACTGTAAGAAGCTACAGAATCGTTTACAAGAATAGGCCAACAATAGGTCATGCCATCATCATTGTCAGGTCAGAGTGCCCTTTTCCTGCCTTCATTATATAACAACAAAGCCGTTTATGTGCATCTCAGGTCCCAGTAAATGGCAGTGTTGTGCAGTCAGCAGTACCTTGTCCTGTGAAACGCTTCTGTTGTGGAGGATCGGGTGCAAGTTTTAAAAAAGAAAACTGGCTCAGCAGGTTACAGTAACCTCAATTCATACATAATATACAAATCAGCAGACATGTGTAGTGAAAGATGGAGGTGTTATCTCCAAAAAAAATGGAAACTTTGAGGGCAGTGAGTTAGGGTTAGTGAATATAGGTTACATTAATTACTGTACATGTTGCTGTGCATTATCGAATTGTGAAATAACATGGTAGTTCTTGTGATTTCCCAACTGGATAACTTTAAAAGAAGATATAACAGGGCTCCCGAGTGGCGCATCCAGTAAAGGCACTCCGCGTGGAATGCAGGATGCGCCCTATAGCCTGGAGATCGCAGGTTTGAATCCAGGCTATGTCACTGCTGACTGTGACTGGGGGTTCCTAGGGGGTGGCGCACAATTGGCTGAGCGCCGCACGGGTAGGGAGGGATTAGATCGGCAGGGTAATCCACGGTTAACCGCGCACCAGCGACTGTGTAGGAAGAATAGAAATATTAAGATTTACTCACTACACGGAATCCTGCCATCTGCAGTATATTGACAAAATATACTGTTTCAGAGTCGATTAATTACAGGAAATAATGAGGCATCTGAACTCAAAATAAGCCCCTGCGGTTGCTGAAACCAGACTGATTCTGCCTTCTCTGCCAGCTCTGTGTTCAGGTCTGAAGTGCTGCACCTGCCTGTGCTCCATGCTCTACCACACTTTAAAACTGCGGTCTCCTCAGTCAGAATGTATTGGACTCGCTGCTATAGTATCTCTCCCGTCAGAGATTCCACTGTGGTGTGTTCAGCAGCCGGGGGGTCTTTATTTTTATTAGCAGTGAAACATTTCAGTATAGTAGCAATCTCTATCCAAAGTAAATAGCGTATGAATCTCTTTAGCAAAGCATGTTGGAATATTCAAAGGCTTGCTTAATGAACATCCAGTAGGGACTACATTGTTTATTTTTTAAAGTGAGATATTCAGGGTTTCATGGTTGTTACACCCATGTATTGTTTAGTTTACAGACTGGACTCATACCAAAGGAGAAAAAAAGAACTGCATACAGTCCTGACATTCATTAATCTCCTGATTAATACAATGGTTCCCTTCCTGCAAATATTGTTGAAAAAGACATTTTTGTTTGCAATGTTTATTGCAAACTTTAATTATTATTATTTTTTTATTTTTTTTTGTTAGAAAAAAAAAAATTGTCCAGCTGGTTCTCATCGACATTCCATGAATTTGTCTGTTAAATTGCAATGCATACTGTATAGAGGAAAAAACGAGCCTATTCATAACGTACTTTGTTCTATTAAACATTGTGAATGGGATTCTTGTTCCAATTAATAGACATATTCATGTAATTGTTAAAACTGAGACATTGCTATGCACTGTACACAGTTTTAAGCTGTTTGGATGTTCTCTAAAATATGTGTGCTCAAGATGTCTCGTCGTTTTTCAGTACATTAAACTTGAATATCACATGCTTCTTCATGCTTGTCTGTTGCATGCTGGTTTTGAAAGGATGGTCTAGGATTCCCCTGTGAAAGAACAGCTGGTTATATTAATAGATTTAAAAATAATAATAATAGAGTACCATTAAAATCAGATACAAGTCTGGTATCAAACATGTCTGCATACATGAAAGATTAAGAAACAACAGTGCACTTTACAAAAGTAAGGGACCATGTATCTTTGATCGTAGTAAAGATACTACATCTTTACTACATAAAGATACTACATCTACATACTGTAGATGATATATTCAAATGGCAGTGAATTTTTAACCCAGGTGCTGTACAGGGGGTAAGAACATATGGCTTGTCATTCATATGACAGAATAATCTTATGCCAGTGCACATCTGAAATACTTTATCTGTTGGTACTGTAGTACTAGTCAGTTTTAGTAAGTTCTGTCAGGATTTGGAAGAGGGCTGATATTGCAGAAGTTGCAGTCTCAAAAGTGCAAATCATTTTCTGCAGATTTGTAAAACAAGACCCCATTCAGAAGACATGATTTGACAAAAAAATGCCTAAACAGTGAACCGTTTCTCAGTGAACAGCTATTGTATCTGAAACACACAATGGAAACATCCTTGTCAAGGATGATGGCCTTCACCTCTCTGGGGCCGTGTTAAAATCACTCGTGTGTAAAACAGGAAGTTCATCTCTGGGTAATAAAACCAAGTGTCAGATTATTGTGGCACAGTGGTTAAATAGTTCATTTCTTGCTCAGCGTTAAGCTGCTTCTTGTATCCAGGGGTTTTGTTCGTTCTGAACTTATGCATATAAAGTTCTCCAGTTGGTTGCCAATGTGTATAGTAGTCACATCACAAGGAATGTTACTGTATCACTCCATATACAGTATTGTAACGACCCAGCAGTCTGCAGGAGCTAAGAGGACTTGGACATGGAGAGAGTGTTGAGCAGAACAGGGCAGGCAAACACTCCAGTCTTAAATATTCAAAGGAGAGCTCGAGCTGGGAATGGTAAAAATGGTAGAAGGGTTTGGTTGTTGAGAGAGAGAGGAGCCAAGCGTTTAAGGAAAGAGAGTACCTAGAAAATCAAGTCGTACAGTTAAAAGCAGGACATCATTAAACAGCCAGGTTTATTGTTTTGGAGACGTGGGTCATGACTGACAGTGACTAAATAAATATAGTACCTGTAAATAATAAACCGTGAACTGCAATCCCTGTCTCCTACTGTCTTCATTCTCACAAAACATTACACTATTTTTGTGATTTATGAAATCCCCACTTTGGAGAAATGCCTAACAACATTAGACCTGATGTTCAAATCTATAGCAACGTCTTACTTTCTTATCAGACAAGTGCACTAGTGTTACAGTAATAGTTTGTTTTTTTTTACTATCATTGAAATAGTAAAAGTCTGTTTTCTGTGTAAGATTTCTGGCTTGTTAGTAGGAAATTCAGCTAGGTTGTACAACAACACTTGTATTTTCTGATATGGTGTTGTTTATTTAAGTACAGTCATTTCAAGCAGGCACTTTTTTACAGTAGCATGTAAAGTTTTATTTACAGAATCTCAGTTCACCTTGCACAAGAATTAAATACATATACTGTACAGTACTTTACAGTACTGTAGTTAATGAAAGTTCTTTTTTTACAGATTTTGAGGAATGTGAGGACAGGCTGTTCGTTCTTTTTGCAGTGTCTGAGAAATAAGTTCTACTGCACCGTATACTGGTACAGGATATGAATGAGATCTTAAATCCTGTTTGACAAATATTTTATGTTCTTGAGTGAAAGCAAGGTGTGTGTTTGTTGACATTTACGTGGTGAAAGTGAGAGGCAGTATAACGACTAAAGCTGGAGAAAGACGACACCTCTGTGATTGGCTTGTGTCACTTAAAAGATTATTGATATCCCAGTTTTGAATCAGTCATTCCTACTTATGTTTTCAGGTAAGACATTAAGAAGAATAAGACGTATTACTTTACACTATCTATCCTATAGTACCAGTACTTACCAGATTGTTTACAATACTAGATTCTAGGGAAATACTGTGTGGAGATTTCTGTACATGACTGGAAAACCTCGTATTAAATTGTTATGAAACTTGGTCAGATTGTGGGGGTTGATGGAGATGTCTCTATATCCATCCGTCTGTGCGATACTGTATGTCCCTCTTTGATTGTACATGTCTTGAGAAGATAAGTTACAGTATTAGTCATTTTATTATACTTTACCTTGAACCTACTCTACGTACTGTTGATATATCATATTATGTCATGGTTATTAACCTTTTCATCCTGCTGATAGCTCTAATTTTGAATTACTGTATGTTACTAACATACAGTACTTGTTATTTATGTAGAACTGTATGCCATTCCTTCTGCCATGATCTTTATCCCCCATATAGAGCATCTCGGATGTACAAATAGAGACACCCAAACAATTGTGAAACTTGATATGGATCGTCTTTAGCAAAACTGATTGAGTGTTTGGGATCAAGTGGTAGGCCTATATGCAGGCTGGCTGCATGTGTCTGACTGCTTCCTTGACTACTGTTGAGCAAGCTGAATGAAAATAAATTTCCATTTATTTTAAAAGTGAAACTCATAGACTCAGGCAACACCCTGCTGCAGGTAACAGGGGTGTGGTTGTTACTGTAAGTTCAGAAAGTTTCAAAGAGGAAGGTAGCATGTGTATCGGCATCTACATCTACTTTGGTGTTCCATTGTCTACAGAAGAATTGGAGAGTGGCATAAACATTCACCCAGAAATCATTATTTTAATAAAGGTATACATTTCTCCATCTTTTTAAATTGTGGATTAGTGGTTAGGGCTCTGGACTCCTGACCAGAGGGTTGTGGGTTCAATCCCAGGTGGGGGACACTGCTGCTGTACCTTTGAGCAAGGTACTTTACCTAGATTGCTCCAGTAAAAACCCAACTGATAAATGGGTAATTGTATGTAAAAATAATGTGTAAAAAAAATAAAAATAAAAATAATGTGATATCTTGTAACAATTGTAAGTCGCCCTGGATAAGGGCATCTGCTAATAAATAAATAATAATAATAATAATAATAATTATAAATAATATGAAAAGCAGATTCTGCTGCAGTGGCACCATTGAGGTGTAGATCCAGGTGATTCTCAATTGTGTTTAAAGGGAAGAAACATGGGGGCTTATTCAGATTTAATTATAAATGAACAATATATCAGTTTGAAATCCCAAGTACAATATCTGAAATAGATGCTTGACTTATTTATATTTACCCCATTACAGGATATCATTTTTACAAGATTTTACCTGTTTGTACACTTTCTCTGGAAGTTTTAAATTGTTAGACAAAAATACTAATGTTTTTTCAGAATCATTTCACTGATTTATGTAAGACATTTGGATGATGCACTATAGCTTTAAAATGTTTGCTTTTTTGACTGACTCTTCCATTATATTTCATAGACCCAGCCAGGCTGTTGTCAGTAATGCAACCATTAGCATTGTGGTCAGCTATAGGGTTTGCAATCTGAATTGGGTTAAATTATTAATTCGATGTAGGCTTGTGGATTCGATGTAAGATTCGATGTGAACATCATGCAAGTATTGTTTTACATTTTGTATGTGTACTGCACTGTAAGACCAGCCTAAAGAGAATCAATGATACGCTTTGCTGTTTTTCAAGCTACTGCTAATCATAATAATAATAATAATAATTTAGGTCCTATCCTATTGCAGAACTAAGTTGCGTTGTACCTCACCCTGGGTGAAACGGCTTCACAAATGATCTGTGGCAAGTTTATCTTTTGTATTATTATTATTATTATTATTATTATTATTATTATTATTATTATTATTGCTTTAAACACAGCAGAATATGCTACACAGAAATGTAGGCGTGATTTCATTTTAAAGTCTCACTTTATTTAAAGATATCTGCATTGGAGAGTGGTCAAATTACTAAGGAGTATCCGTATACAGTGTTATTGTCTGGTGTAATTGCCTGTAACTGCAAATTTGAAGTACAGTTACTGTAATTGATTCATGTAGCCCAGACTCCAGACATGGTTTGTGATTACACAGGAATCTGAAAGTAACTTGGAAGGCTGCAACAAATCTGCAACAATTCTGGCAAGTATGCCATCTGCTTCACTGTGTCTCTAAAAGGCTTGGATCTATAAAATGAAACTCTGTATCTATTACATTACATTAAGTGATACAGATTGCCGGGGTCAAGAATACATATTACAGTAGTAGCCTACGATAGACAAATTCAAAATTGTGAAGCAATTTAATATTGAGGTCATGTGACGTGTGGCTGCATAGTTTATTATTATTATTATTATTATTATTATTATTATTATTATTATTTATTTCTTAGCAGACACCCTTATCCAGGGCGGCTTACAATTGTTACAAGATATCACATTATTTTTACATACAATTACATTATTTTTTTACACAAGTATGCTATGTGTCAAATAGCATACTTGTGTACTCCACCTCAGTTTCAAACACTTATGACATGGCGACATGAGTTTTGATATGTTTTACCTTTGGTATGAGATTAATCTATGGTTTGCATACTCTGATTATCAATTAACTGAAAACAACAGTGCTAACCACCTTATTAACAACACATACTGTACCAGTAATTTGTTAACACTCCCTATGGTATCTGAGTTCTCTTAATGCGTGCTTGTAAAAGGAACCTGTTGTGATGGATATTGACTTTGGCTGAAAAGGTCAGATTGCACTTGTGTACAGCCTGCTATTCAGCTGGGGAAACCACTATACTGGGACTGGGGGAATGGTCTGCATGTTTCATTTCCTTTATCCAATAATTTTGTATTTCTTTTTTTGTGAATGGCTTGTATGCAACGTCTTTTACCATAAGCCCCTGGGAGGTTCACACTCTGGGGATGTAGTGTGCGGAGGAACCTGTCTGTCTGGTACACTTTTTTTTTTATTGTTCGATTTGACATATTTAATATTTTTCAAGGTGTTTTACAGTTGATGGTTTTAAAAATGCACTTGATTCAAGGTAGACTACCTATGAAACATTTTGAGGCCTGAAGAGAAGTGTTAAATGTGTCCAATTAATCAAATAATTAGACCAATTAAGTAATTGAGAACTCGGGTGGAACGAAAGCCAGAAGAGTCTGCGGCCCTCCAGGGACTGAGTTTGACACCCCTGCGTTAACATATTGAATTACATATTGCTTTGTAGTTTTCCATATAACCTAGTTAGTGGAAAAACTGACAAATTGAAAAATGTGACATTTTTGAAATCCAACATGAAATACTGTACTGTACTGCTATTATGGCTTTCAGTAGATTTTTGCAATATAATTTTGTAGTTTCTTTGATTACTTGAAATTAAATAAAATATCTAAATTATGTTCATATATAATATGTCTCAATCCTAAAATCCTCGGTGATGCAGAACTTTTGGCCATACCTGTACAGCAGGTCATGGTGATGTATTTAAAGATACGTGGATTGTCTTTGTCATTCACTTTAGGTGGCATGTGTTTTGCACAGTGATGAATAATGTGCCTGCTTCCCATGGAATGAAAACTAGGTTAGGTGTAGTACGGAATGTGCCACAGGGTTTTAAAAGGTTGATTGGACAGTTCCTTCATTGATTACAAATTCTACTAACACACAAGTAATAGGATATTCACAGTGCATCCATAAAGTATAAATTCACACTAAATGCAGATGGAGCTTTTGCTGCTGCTGAATGCATCTACTGCATCTGCATACAGTACTGCTGTCACCGGATTTTAAGTTCCCACTAAACACTTTTTCCAAACTAAAAGTTAACTGAATTGGACTGTCAGTGCATGCTCTTGGAGGGAATTGTAATTTGATGCTAGTTCAAGCCTTTAACCATTTGCAAATTATCTGCATGCTTGATCAGGAATGTGTTAAAAATGTCAGTAGTCGGAGCACATTGTCTGCCAAATATTTCATACAAGGTAGGGCAAGTTCACCGAGGCTTGCAGGAAATAGTGTGGGCATGAGAGCCAAACATAATTAGGAACAGTGTACAGTACGGTAGGTAAGAGGCTAGTTGATAAGCCTCTCAAGTAAGAGATTGTCAGGCTAATGCATGCAAACCTTCAATGTATAAAGTAAAGACTACAAATTGTCAGGCTGACAGTTCAGCAAATCCTTGAATCATTTTACAGCATAAGTACTGTTTTCTTGTTTATTTGTACCTATACTTGTACTGTACTGTTAAAAAAAAGCAGAACTGCGTGGCCCTCCGACGCTGTAAATTCTGAATTTGGCTGTACTGCAGGTTTGCACAGCGAAAAAAAGCTAGTTCAGGGGTTGCAGCCAGGTTAAATAATAACTGGACATTCCATAATCGGGAGAAAAAATTTAAAATGAATAAAAATAATTGTTAAAAAAAACAAACAATCACACAGTATCACCCCACAGGGAGAAACATCAGGGTTAATACAGTTAAAGGCCTGTTGAGACTAAGATCCCTGCAATGTTTCATGGGAATTCTCTGTTTCCTATTCTTGCTCTGTTTCTGTGCAGCAGTTACTGTATAAGGACCCAAAATGACGCCACATACACAGTCTGGCTCAGGTTGGGTCACACTGCTGCACATGATGTAAACAAGGACAGGAAGCAGCATGTACAGTCCGATTGTTATATCAAGATGAATGGGGCTTAAAAAAATGTTGTTGGTTTTTTTAAGCTTTGGTTAGTACATCTTTTAATACAACAGAGTGTATAGTACATCGTTCAAAGTAAAGATTCTGTGAATTACGTGGATTGTGTGTTCTGTTGTAATATATTATAAATCTGTTCTTTTTTTTTAAGAGTGAAATGATGGGAATTCAGATGTCAACCCATATGCTTTGCTTTGTTGGATCTGAACCTTGAAAATCCTTTTTTCTCATCTGTTACTCTTGAGTCTTCGCCAGCCTGTGTATTTGAACAAGATGGATGCCGATGGCTGCCCCTATGTCAGCATTCCCTGCCATAATGAGCAACGGGACAAAAAGAAGCGGTATACTGTAAGTAGAAAGGCATGCTAGTGTGTGTTATTGAATGTGAAATGTATGTTACTGTGTACCATTGCTACGGTATTTGTACTGTATAAATCATTCTACAGGCATGCAGAAGAATACAGTAGAAATTTAAAATATGCAAATCCTTTGGTGTGCATTTTTAATTGCACAACATGTCACACATCAAACTGTTGAATACTGTAACTATGACAATGCCTTTTAATTGTAGTTTAAAAAAACAACAACTTACAAACCACGATTTATAGTTTTGTTATCATTGAATAAAACCAAAGGGCATGTTATGGGTAGAAATAATAATATTTCATGAACTGGTACAGAATGTTCTTATATTTACACATCTTAGAGACAAAATAAAAAATGAATCACTGTAATCTAGCCAGATCTCAGCTGGCTTTTTTCATGCAGCACAGGTTTACACTTGGTTTCTAATTGTCTTTCATACAAAGCTCCTAAATGTATCTGTCAGAATTGATAACTTTTAACCAGACAGCTCAGAATGTCCGTTCATGGTGCACATACAGTAAAGTAGTGGGAAGAAATCTTTATAATCCACAAAAGAACAATGCAAGATTTGTTTTTTTTCTTAATGAGACGTGTTTTTTTTTTAGGTTTACAAAGTAATGGTTTCAGTCAGGAGACATGAATGGTTTGTCTTCAGGAGATATGCAGAATTTGATAAACTCTACAACACAGTAAGTAAACTGGTATTTCAATTGCTAGCGACTCTGATTGATAATGGGCAGTGGCAGTAGTTCACTGCCCAAGCCGCAGGTTAATATCTACAGGTAATGGCCACTGCAGAGGATTGAGATAATAAATGTTTTTATAAACTTATTGACAGTATAAAATGTGTTTAAACATGTTTGTTTTTTTTGTTTTTTTTAAATTAGATTTTGGACTAGATCCCTTGGGTTGCTTTAAATTTATGTTGTGGTTTAAATAGAGTTTAAAGTCCTGTTAGCTTTTACAAGGCATCAACATATGGAATAATCAAGTGCCCAGCAACTAGATATTACAGTTTGTGTTTCCTTATACCTGTAAGTTTTTAAAAGGACTAATGTTGTGAGCTCAGTTGTCCAGCACAGTCGGAGGAAGCGGGTATGGAACTGTATTAATGAAACAGAGATGTGCTGTGCTTGAACTAAACCAAGGTACATAAATGCATTTAATTCAATGAATGCGGGTCTGTGTTATACCTACATGGCTATAATTACACAATTAGCAGTATAACACTTGGTTGACGGTTGGATTTGTGCTGTTGCTGAATGAATGCCTCTCTCTGCTCCATTTAGCTGAAACCATCTGTAGTATTGTAGAGTATAAGATAAGGACCACGCTACTCAGAACTTGATTAACTGAAACAATCAATTACTATTTGTTTGTTAGTTTCCCAGGATATTAGTCTAGAAAACCCAGTTGAAATACAAAAAGAAAACATGTACTTGCTGATTGTGACGTATCAGGAAAACTAGAGGCTGTATTATACAGCAAACAGGTGCCATTATAAGTTGTAAATGTTGTGCCATGTCTTAAGGAGTAAGTAGTGAGGTTCCAAAAAATATAAACTGATGCGTCCCTAGGTGTTGCTACAACTGTTTAAATAACATATCTGTAATTTTTCTTTTCATTGTTAACATCCTGACAACTTTTTACACTTATAACTTTAAAGTTTGTTTTAAAGTTATTTTCAGAAAGTCTGCTCTAGTGCATTGGGGTTTGAGATCTGTCCTCCTAAATCCGCTAAATCAAAAAAAAAAACAAAAAAAAAAAACGTAACAGCAAGTGCCCTGACTTTTCTGTTCCATATCACATCATGGATCGTTATTGCTGTGTTACCTGTTTGACAGTGTGGGCAATAATCCTTACACAATCCGTGCACTAAAGTGGACATTTTGAAAAGATCTTTGAAACAGGCTAAAGTTGTAAGTGTAAAAAGTTGTCAGGGTGTTAACAGTGAAAAGAAAAATTACAGGTACGTTATTTAAACAGTTCTGGCAACATGTGGGGACGTGTCACAATGTATATTTCAGAACCCGCTACTTAGTCTTTAAGTTAAGTCTATCCCAAAACTGATTCCTTGATTTAATAATAATAATTCAAATTAAAAAAAATAAAGATGTGTATAACTATGTATGATGATGTTTATCATTTGTTTAAAATGATCAAGGAATAGTTCTTAAAGGTGTTTTTTTGTTTTTTTTTAAATAAGGCCCTTTTAGTATTTCTTATTGGATATCTGGTTATAAATTCAGGTACATAAAATGCATTCATGTATTTTTGTTTAAAAGTAATGCTAGTACTGTGTGAGTATCGTGGTGTTTGTTTGAAATTATCACTTCTTTCATAACAAGCCAACATAGTGTACTGTATCCGGGTAGCAGCAGGTCAGTTGCAGTTATGCTTTGTGCACTATTTCAATGATTTCAGGGCCATCGTGAGTGTTTTTAACTTTAGCCAAGTTAGATTGTATGGTATTGAATTTATGTGAAGTAGTTTTCCTTTTTGTAATTACTGTTAAATGCAGAAAAACAGAATGTAAATTGTTTTGGCTGACAAGCCTTCTTAAGGAAATGCCCGTGGAGAGCAAAGAAAGTTAGTTTCGGTCCATCTACCTCAAATAATAGAACTCTAATTCTTGTGCATTTCCTGGACCATCTAATTAAAACATAAACTCTTTGAACATCCTTTGAACAACAACCGTAAGCCATGCCTTAATCTTGTTTTCCTTTTTATTTTAAACATGTCATTTCTCTTTCATAGCTAAAGAAACAGTTTCCTAACATAAACTTGAAGCTCCCAGCGAAACGAATATTCGGAGACAACTTTGATCCAGGTAAACAATATGTTTTTTTTTCAAACTATTATGTCTTTCAAATTACTAAGAAAATACTACTGTGTATAAGACAGTGCCTTTTGCTTTACCACTTTATTTACCAGAGGTCCCAGACAGTTAACTGCTTTGAAAATAACTACATGTATTTCTAATTTAAGCCAGGGGTCTCCAACCCTGGTCCTGGAAGGCCTCTGTCCCTCCTGGTTTTTGTACCCTACTGTACCCTAAATTACTTAATTGGGCCAATTAAGTGCTTATTGGAAGCTTAATTGGTCCAGAAAATTCATGTCTTATACAGTTAGAACAAAAACCAGGAGGGACACCGGCCCTCCAGGACCAGGGTTGGAGACCCCTGATTTAGGCTGTATTTTTTTTTTTTTTTAATAAAATATATTTGGTTCATCAATAACAAAAAAGCAAATCAAAATAAGACTTGACAAAGGGGAGTAGATAGCACTGGCAACAGGGATGCTGTAGAAACACCCTTACATCTGTACACACTTTACACTTTTAGCTATGTCATTAGATGTGCTTCTCAATTAGAGATAGTGTATGGGCATTCCTTGGCAAGTTAACAAGGGTATCAGAATCTACATCACTGTACTTTTCACAGTGCTGAAGGCTGTATCTTGGGAACCTCTTGCCCGAATCTAAAGAGACTTTACATGGACACACTGTATAATATACTATTTAAACACAACGTATATAGTTCATGATGATGTGCTATATCATGAAATGTACTACACTGTTTGACGAAGTCTTGAATGGAAGTCTTTCTCAATGTCTTCATGAGAAATACATTAAAAGACTGTATGATCATATTTGACGTTGCTGCCTCATTGTAAGCTGACACAGAGGTTTCTTCTGTTTCATAAAAGGACATCACCATATGATTGAACACACATTTTCAGAGGATAGCAATTCATCTATATGCTGCTTTTCTTTGTGTAAAGTTTTTGCAAAGTGTCTGAGTTTTTATATTCAAGGACATTGATGCTAGCAAATGCTGTGTTCAATTAAAGCATTGGGCACATGCTGCATAATTCATGTGAGCAATATAGTTTACGCTTCAGGTTTGTCAGTTCTGTTATGTGGGTTTCCACTTGAATTTGTAATTAAACATTGAGAACTCTTCTGATTAAAGATTACAGATTAACAACTTGGAGAGCAGCTAACATAAACAGAGGAAATTGAGTTGAGTTTCTTCATTAGTGTGTTGAAAACACATTGATCAGTTATGTATACCTATATCATTCACGTGTGTGCTTGTCAAATGTGTGTCTGACAAATTAAATCAAAAATTGTTATTGCTTAGATACGCTTTAAAATCATTTTATAATACAGAAGTGCCTGGATTATATGCAAAGCACTATCATTATAAAAGGGAATTCTACTGTAGTGATTTTATTATTACATTTAAACAGAATTTATAAAGCAAAGAAGAACAGGGCTACATGAATTTATTCAGAGATTGGTCACACATCCTCAACTAAGCCACCAGTAAGTATGTTCTGTTTTTTTATGTTTTTCATTTATATTTTTAAATAATTATTGTCATCTGTGTTCTGCCTTAATGATGTTGAAAGTTATTTCGTATTCATCTGGTATAATTTAACACAAATGAAAATGCAGGTTTTAATACTTTATGTATGTCAGTCACATCGGCAGCTTTGTAAATACTGTATGCCTTTGTTATGTTAGATAATTAAAACAGGGATCAATATTGTGTTTAAACAGTTATTAAAACGAATGTACCTTGGCACCCAAAATCAAGATAGCCCCTGCTGTGCAGAATTAATACAACTTCCTGATACTTAGACAGATGCATGCAGTAGAAAGTTGAATTTCAGTACTTGAGCATTACTGGCATTCTTGGAGAAGAACAAAAACACATGACTTGGGGACTTTTTTTTTTTAATAATAATTAATTTTAATACTGGATGCCAGAGAAACATTAAATATTGCAGTGATTGTACCAACGCTGCTTTAACAAGAAAAACTAACTTATGCTTCACATGGAGGTTACATTTTTTTGTAGCTATATGAAAATGAGAGACTTTTGAACCAAAAAAAATTGTTAATACAATATGTTGATTTGTATTAGAGCTGCAGGATTTATTTCTTGTATCTGTAAGATTTAATATATTCTCTTCTTTTTCAGTCCTGATGTGAGGGCATTTCTTCTGATGGACAAACCAAAGAATCTTTCTGATCCTTCAGAAGATGATGAAGAGAAAGTTAGCATTGTATTAAACTTATTTTCAAGAGATACTAGCTAACAAATTAATTTCATATATCATACCTGTAATATTATTATTTATTTCTTAGCAGACGCCCTTATCCAGGGTGACTTACAATTGTTACAACATATCACATTATACATTATTTCACATTATACAGATATCACATTATTTTTACATACAATTACCCATTTATACAGTTGGGTTTTTACTGGAGCAATCTAGGTAAAGTACCTTGCTCAAGGGTACAGCAGCGGTGTCCCCTACCAGGGATTGAACCCACAACCCTCCGGTCAAGAGTCCAGAGCCCTAACCACTACTCCACACTGCTGCCCTGTGCTAATACTCTTCTATTCGCCATGTAGGTCTTGCATGTGCATTTTTAAAAACACATGTTATAGAAAATAATATCTGGTACCATACTAGGTTAAAGAACGTTCTCAATTTACATGCATTACTTTGTTGTACTGTAGTAGTCACTTCCTAGGGTAGGTCATTTCACCTTAGCGACATCTGCAGAGTCAAAGCATGTCTGTGGTTGCAATGCATGTCAGTCATTAGGGCAGAGGTTCGTTCAAGTGATTTCTGTACTTGTTCTTGATGTAAGTAAGCAAAGAAAACCTTGTTTCACACAGATATGTTGAGGCAAAGTGAACAAGTATTTCGATGGCTGTTTGTGACAATTCAGCAAACTTTTTTCGAATTGAGAGCCAGAACTGATCAACAGGCATACCTTTGAAATTATCTCTCAAAACAGAATCACCAGCAGCTTCAATCTAATTCTCTTTTAGACTCACAGCAATCTTGGCCTTTGCTACGAAGTTCTCTGAAAACGATTTTCAAACCCAGGCAAAATCCTGCAATTAATTTGCCTCACTTTTTGGAAAATATACTCTGAATTGCATGCAAAGCTGAGACAAATGCTTCACTATCACATCTTTAACTTCCAAGATCGACATTCCAAAGTCCATAATGATAGAACATCTTGCATCACACAGCTACTCCAAAGCAAAACATTTTTGAGAAGAGCTCTTTACTTTTTCCTGTGTAATGAAAATGTTCTTACCTTGCAAAGGGTTAAGTTCATTGAGCTTGTCAAATATGTCAGCCAAATAGACCAGTAAAACTTGAAAGCACTGGTCGAGTAAGTGTTGGTGAAGTGTGGAGTCAGAGTTCACAATAAACATAAAATAAGCTGATGTATCAAAAGTTAACCATTATTTGGGCTGCATTGGCGCTGTCAGTACTCTCGTCAATTTGTAGCGCAAAAAGGGGGCTTCGCTTCACTGCTTCAACAAGCTGCTCCTCAATATCTTCTGCCATATCAGCAATTCTGTGGCTAAAGCCCCAGTCACACCTAGAAAGATCACAAAATCGTTTATGGAGCGGTCACACCAGAACGAAAAAGGGTTCTGATATATTGTACAGCAAATGCCAATCAACTTTTTTAGTGCATGCCCACTTTTATTTCCAGTAAGATGAGGGACAGTGATGAGGAACATTAAGAAATACTCCTGTTGTATTTGATCAACAGAAGGCAAAGGAGACAGAGAAGACGAGTGTGGGTACACAGAATACTGCAGAGTAGGGAGGAGTTAGGGGAATTCCACACGCTCGCTGGTATAGTCAAGTGCTGAAAATTACGCTGTGGGTATTGCCTCAAGGAAGTATGCACGGTCACATTTGGTACAACCACTTCCCATTAAAGTAAAACATAAAATAAGAACATGGTATGTGTAGTTGATTACACCTTACTTAATATGATGTTAGACAATACTGCATAAATGATGTATATATTTATACTAATGATGATTATTATTATTATTATTATTATTATTATTATTATTATGTTTGTGCTATAATTATACATTATTGGCTGTTTATCAAATAATTTATAACACATCATTTAAAAAAAAAAAAAAAAGATTCCTTGATGTAAACTAGAACCAGTTTTCTGACGTGATGTTCTGCGGTGGAACAATGGAACAGTGGAGGGCAGTCTTCTCTTAGTAAATCATTGCAATGCTTGTATTTAATGTTTATCGTGTTTAAAATAATATATAAAATAACACCAGGTTGGTGATGATGTCACATTTAATACAGCCCTGATTGGCCAGGAACATTTATCATATCGTTGTAGCAGGAAAAAATCGCTCTGAAAGCGATCGAAACGATAGCTATCGTTATCGTTTACAATGATCGTTATCGTTGTGGTGTGACCACCTCCATTCACGTGAACTGGAACGATTTTTAAAAATCGTTATTGTTCCAGGTGTGACCGGGAATTAACTGTGTTGTCAGATAGTGGAATGAGACTTAATTGATCAGCAACTTTTCTTTCACATACTATCGATGCCATTTCAATCGCTGCTGGCAGAGATCTTCACCAATCATATGAGGGTTTCCACTTCTTGCTGTTTAGTTTGGTAGGAGACAGCATACAATGCTTCAAGTGCTTTGGTAGGTGTAGCGCTGCTTGCTTCGATTAACCTCTGTCCGTTGAGTTGAAAGAGCTTTCGGTCGAAAAAAAATCTTGTGGCTTTTCTTTTTTTTTGTGAACAATTATTTTTATTGTTTTTATATTTTACAAATGAACAAAGGCAATATACAGATAGAAATTAAAATCAAAATATAATACAGTACGAAAAATAGAATTAGTATATAAGAAAAAATATATCTACAGTGTGTGTATGTATATATATATAGTATATATATATATATATATATATATATAAATAAAGTTTGAGAAAAAGGACAACTGCTGTGTACCAAAATGATCAATAAGAAAAAAGAAAAAGAAAAGGATATTTCAGGTACTTAAAACGGTAGAATAATTGATTAATCAATTATCAGGACGTTTCGGACTACAAGTCCTTCATTGGCTGAATACAAAAAACAGTGCTTTAAGAAGTTGATAAAAAAAACAAACAAGTCAACTTTTATCAACTTCTTAAAGCACTGTTTTTTTGTATTCAGCCGATGAAGGACTTGTAGCCCTAAACGTCCTGATAATTGATTTGTAATCAGTTATTCTACCTTTTTAAGTACCTGAAATATCCTTTTCTTTTTTCTTACTTATATATATATATATTAAACATAGAGTGGCTTATCTTTGAAGGCAGGATGTTTGGTCTCCAGATGGCGTTACTTTTAGTTTGTTTGGTTTCATGCTATCACTGGCAAGAACATCCGCACAAACAACACACTGTGACTGCTGATGTTTGTCAGAACCAATACATGTGAATCCCAAGTCCAAGTAAGAGAGTTGGTATTTCCTGTTCTTTTTTTGCCCAGCTTTACCTGCTCCTTCATCTGGATCAATATCCTCAACTTGTTTTAGAAAACTCTCCATTCTTTCCTATTGTTTGCTGTGTAATGTTAACACAACCGATCGCCAGCGAGAACAAATAACATTTGAGTCATGTTCACGTTTCCACGTTCACACGTCGGTCTGGGCGCTAACGTGCATCGGAATATTGTTCAATGAAACTTTGTAAATATGTTAAGGCACCCCCTTCACCCAACACAACACAAATCTCTGATTTGTTGGTGACTAAATGTTTTTCCATAAAGTCTCTCAGAAGCTAAATATTAATTTTGCATGACCCAAATAAACATACATGTTCACTATTTGCTGTATCAAAATGAGAGTTCAGACCCCTCTTTGAACTTCCTGCTGTTGAAACAGTTATATGCAGAAAATACAGTCCCTCAGACCAATTAACCGGGATTTAAATTCAGTCACTGTACTGCAGCTGTACATCAATAAATTGGAGGAAAGCTACAATTAATTGTAGACCATTAAGCGATTTTGAACCTGCTGGGGGGAATTCCGGCAGTCTCTTGTGAATTAAGCAGTGTTGTTGTCATTATTACCATACCCTACAGACATAAGAAGTTTTATGCAGGATTTACAGACAAGGTTCAAGGAATTGTACTCGTGTGCAAAGATTATTTATTCAGATCAGTTTTGATGGGGCAAGTCTTTCATGAAACTTGATGCGAGTCCGAACTTTGTTTAATGTAACAGAATGTGCATGATAGGCATATGAAGGTCTTTGTGTAGATTAAGATAAGTCTTTTTTGTAACCTTTGCTGCTGATGCAATGTGACCATGTGTGGAATATTAGTTATTTTAATGGGAATATATTATTCATGTTTTAATGTTTTCATTTTTTATATATAGCACAACTCTACCTCCGGCGACATTAACCTGGGTCCATCTGCAAATCCTCAGTATGTTATTTGTATATTATCAATTTTTATTTATTTTTATTTTATTTTTATTTTTTTTACATTATCTTGTATCTGTGGGTAATGAAACCTATGCAGATTATTTTATCGGGGGGGGGGGGGGGGGGGGGGAGGAGTAGAAAAATAAATAAATAAATAAATAAATAAATAAATAAATAAATATTTAAGGGGTTATGCATGCATGCATTGAAAAAAAAGTGGTTTACACTTGTATTAAATTCTGTTTAATTTGTATCTTATTAGAGCTAAACCAACCGACTTTGACTTCCTCAAAGTAATTGGAAAAGGGAGCTTTGGAAGGGTTGGTATTTCAGTTTGTTGTTGTTTCAATGATCTCAATGTGAAGGAGACATGTGCTTGTCATTCAACAAGCTATTTTTCACCCTGCATATTACTAAGTAGTTGTTTGATCAGGGAAAGAATACAAAACTGTCATGATTGCCCTCTAAATGCTTAACTTCGGATTGTACCATTCTGCCCTCGAATGTGCAGTTGAGAATGCAGATTGATAATAGGTGAGGTTGAGGAATTGATAAGTCAGATCCAGGTGTGACCAGTCAGAACTGCTTTAAATCACAGTTATTATTATTATTATTATTATTATTATTATTATTATTATTATTATTATTATTATTATTATTATTTGTTATTATTATTTATTTGGCAGTCTTTATCCAAGGGTGACTTACGGGTGTTACAGGGCAGTTAAGGACTACAATTCAAGCTTAATATTTAAAAAGTGTAGTTTACAGTAGGTGCAACTAATACTATTAATATACAATATTAACTAGGTTGCAACAAGTTAGGATTACAGTAAGTTATATCTACAATGACACAGTAGTTTAGGAAGTGAAACCCCAATACAATACAGTACTGCACTGCTGGCTTCCTTTTCACATGTTTAAAAAAAAAAACCCTGCTGTCGTAATACATTTTTTTGAAACAAACAAAAATATGTTTATATTTTGTATCTTGCCAGGTTCTTCTTGCGAAACATAAACTGGACAATACATATTATGCAATCAAAGTCTTACAGAAAAGAGTCATTCTTAACCGGAGAGAGGTAATGTAAAATGTTGATGTTGAACTGATGTTGGGTAATTTGCTTTATTTTATTTTATTTTATTTAATTGGAATTTTTTTTTCTTTTTCTTCTAGCAAAAACACATAATGGCTGAGCGCAACGTGCTGCTGAAGAATATAAAGCATCCTTTCTTGGTTAGGCTACATTATTCTTTCCAAACAACAGGCAAGCTTTACTTTGTGCTGGATTTCATTAATGGAGGAGAGGTGAGCTCAGTGTGCTTGGAGTTGGTAAAACAGTTCTGTTCCTACAGTGTTGGAGAGTCCTGGGTCATCAGTGGGAGTATGCACTGACACAAATAAGAGAAATGTGCTGTGTAATATAGATACTGCTGTCCGATTACTGTCATACTGAATCATCAGCAAGGGCCTAGGGTTACTGGTAATTCTTTACCAACATTTACTGTAATGAAGCAGCCCATAAGGGGATAGCTGTCTACTGCTACTGTCATTATACTTGCTAATATCTTCTAAACCATTTGAGATGCCAATGACATACATTATTTTCAGTGCTATGGAAGAATACATTGTGTCCCGAGTATGAATTCTCTTCATACTCTGTACACAATGCATTCTGTGATTCTCTATCGTTGGTATTCAACATGTGGGAAAGCTTGGAACAGAACCAAACTTGGGGTAGTTTTGGTCCCTGTCTATATCTGCATAATGGATTCGAAAACTGCTTGATACTATGGGCCATATTTTCAAAGCGTTTCCGCTATTCTTTAATTAACTCTGAAAGTGTTGAAGAGAACTTTAAATATATTACCTAGGTGTTTGGTTGTAGGTTTGTAAAGTAACTGGTGTTTTAGCTGTTCATTAAAGACTTACAAATGCAAGTCCTCTTACATTATGCCCCCAGATGCTTTGTTTTAGATAATGATGATAATAATAATAATAATAATAATAATAATAATAATAATAATAATAATAATAATAAAAAAAAATAATAATAATTGTTGAATCAGCTTAATCCATGCTTAGTATTTTGAGGGTTAAATGTGTTATGTTAATACAAAAGATGTACTGAGTTTTATGTCAATTAACTTTTATATCGTCATGTAAAGAGAAGGTACAAGTAGGATAGTTTATCAGAAACTAGTTTCTGTTACTATGAATCTCCTTATTTAGCAGTAGAATAGTTGCTGCATCATTGATGTTAAATATTTTTATGAAATCAAGGAAGTACATTTAGGGGAAGTGGTTGCAAAGTCAGGGATACAGCTACAAGTGAAGGAGATCGGTCAGTAATACACTTCTGCTCCCAAAGTTGTAGTTCGTGATTGATTTCTCAGCTATTTATGCCATCGCTCCTTATTGCCTTCACAATAGGAAACTAGTCCAGTACTGACTGATGGTTTATAAAAATAAATAAAACACTTTAAAATACAGTACACATGCCTGCTGCAGATTTTCTTTACTGAAATGTACTATTTTGGGATATGTTTTGTTTCCAAGGTTATTGTAAACTACCCTCTTGGCCTTATTAATGCCTAGTGTGAAGACTGGATTGCGTGTGAGAAAGGTCTGGCTTGAATAATAGTTCAAGCTTTGTTTTCCATGCACTATAACATATTTAAACAGGATATTACCATTTACTGTTGGAGTACGAACTGCAAGTGCTAGAGACAGATCTGTGAAAACATCATAAAGGTCAGGTTTCAGTAGTCTGAAAATAACAACTTTGCTGTCCTCAGTTTAAGCCATGTAAAGCAAAGTAGCTTAACCAGTATTTTAAAGACATTGAAGATAGTAAAATAAATCAATAAAACGTACCCTCTATATGTTATTATCCATTGTTTGGTGACGTATTCCAGTTTTGAAGAACAGGGAAACGATAAGGTGTTCAAAAGTGTTTCCACTGTGTGTGTGCATATGTGTGTGTATCTCTATATATCTAGTGTGGGAAGAGACTTCTATTGACTAGTTGTGCCTTATCCCTTACGTTGCAGCTGTTTTTCCATCTACAAAGAGAACGCACCTTTCCAGAGCCCAGAGCCAGGTTTTACATTGCAGAAATGGCGAGTGCACTGGGCTACTTACATTCAATAAATATTGTTTACAGGTAACAAGCTAATATTTATTGATGATACATTTCTGTGACAGTGTTACTGTTAATCCTCATGCCAGAAGAAAACACAGGGGTCCAGAAGACAGTGGGTCAGATTTCTGTTCTGTTTGCACCACTGTAACGTTTCCCTCACTTTTCGGCAAGGCTAAAAATCTGTGAAAATGTAAGTGTTCTAAAACCGTTCATAAACAACAACTTGGTTTTAGTTATAAGCAGTGCACATAACTACTACTTCTGTAACATTTGCATGTTGTTTATCCTCAGAAAAATTGAAGCAAACTTGCAGTGGTGCATATAAAGCACAAATCAGGTCCAGTTTGTATCTGAAGTTTCTTTACAACTTGCATTTTCCTTGATGTTATATCAGTCACTGTAACTTCAGTAAAGTTATTTTCTACATCATTTTTGACAGAGGCTGTAAATGGTTTCCTGTTCTAGTGCATTGAAATGTAATATTGTAGATTCCACTGCAGGGGCAGGAGCTGCATTAATACATATAGCTAAAGAAATGAGTGCAGCTAAATTTCTTGTCTACCTTGATGCCATGTGATGGTGACTTGTGCATTACAACATTTAAGACTTTGGCAACTTCAAAAATGCAGCCTACAGAAAGGAATAATGTTTAATAAGATTGTCTGTCTTTTAAAGGGATTTGAAACCAGAGAACATTTTACTAGACTCCCAAGTAAGTGTACTGTACTACATTTATTATAGAAAGTTACAAGTCCTAAGGTTTAACTGAAATCAAATTACTCTATACAGTATTATTGTATTACTTAATGGCAGACTGTAGTGAAAACTGTTTTCATAAAGTGTATCCTTACCTGCACCTGTTCCATCTACCTATGTCTTTTACTAACTGCTTTGTCATGGACTTCCTTACTATTGTTTCATTACCAGTGTTTTAGACCCCACTACTTCACCTGGTAAGCTATTCCGTGCATTTAGAAAAATCTGTTCTAAACTTACCTTTACTCAGCCTCCATTTATGCCCTCTTGTTCTTCTCTCTGTGCTAATTTTTGAAGTACTGTCTTGGGTTAACTTTATCTATACCAAGTGTTTTTGTTTTGTAGTGAGGTGATTAAAACTGCACACAGTATTCTAGACAGGGTCTAACTGGCATTGTGTACTCTTAGCATAACCTGTTGACTTGTATTCCATGCCTTTTGCAATATAGCCTACCATTCAAACTCAAACTTTTCTTCAGTCAATGAAGAGTCATTTAGGTTTTGTAGTGCATTCTTCAAACTAAGTCTTTCAAAAAAACATCAGTCATGCAGCACAATTTCTATATAAGGCAGAACAACAAAGTTAAAACATCTGGATTAGATGATCTTGCATTGTTACTTGATCCTTATGAATGACCATTTTGTTAAATCATTTTGTAATCCTTTATTTTTTAGGGTCATATAGTTTTAACTGATTTTGGGCTGTGTAAAGAAGGAATTTCTCAGGACGACACCACAACTACTTTTTGTGGGACACCGGAAGTAAGTTTCTTTTTAATATTGTATCATCAGCTGTGTGGAGTAGTGGTTAGGGCTCTGGACTCTTGACCGGAGGGTTGTGGGTTCAATCCCAGGTGGGGGACACTGCTGCTGTACCCTTGAGCAAGGTACTTTACCTAGATTGCTCCAGTAAAAACCCAACTGAATAAATGGGTAATTCTATGTAAAAATAAATAAATAAATAAATAAATAATGTGATATATGTATAAAGTGAAATAACGTATAATGTGAAATAACGTGATATCTTGTAACAATTGTAAGTCATCCTGGATAAGGGCGTCTGCTAAGAAATAAATAATAATAATGAAAAAAACACACATGTGATAGTCCTGTTATACAGCTAATAAAAATGCAGAATACATAATAGCTTTTCAGAATGCTTATTTCAGTAAAGGTAAATAAATCATACACACCAGCTATATCCAGTTCCCTGGAAATGGACTGCCAGATGTTATGATAATAATTATTATTTTATATAGCGCCTTTCATAGTGGACCACCATCACAAAGCACCTTACAGAGGTACGCTGTGAACTGTGCATTTTATGCGGAGTCACTTACAATAGGACATTGATTTAACATCTCATCCGCAGGATGGAGCACAAGGAGGTGAAGTGACTTGCTCAGGGTCACACAGTGAGTCAGTCAATGGCAGAGGTGGGATTTGAAGTCCTGTACTTTAACCACTGGACCACACTGACCACACTGTTCTCCCTCATTACCGTGTCTTTATAATGTTTGTGTCCTTTTATTGTACCTGCAGCGCCCAGTATTTTGATACTGTAAGAATTATCTTTTCTTCCGGCATTGTTTACTGAAGGCACATAAGGGAAGCTGTTCCTCTTTGGTCATTTCCCTAACTACTGTGCGATAAAATCGCAAAAATAGACACCAAACCCAATTTATTTATTTTTTTGCATCGCTTGAGTGTCACCCGTCGCATCGCAGGCAGTGTGAATGGTGCGTATCAAAAAATAGCTGCGTGAAGTTGGCCCCCCTACAAACAGCACTAACGTTGACTCATATCATTTGTTTGTGCTGGTTAGTGCTGTTGAAACCAACGATTGTGCTGCTATGGTTTTTGAAATGTTACCGATTATTTTGTAGGGGAGTGACATTCCATTATGGGTATATTACTTTGGGCTGCAAACACGGCACTTTCTAAAAGGCACAGTCTGATAACAAGGCATTATTGCAAATGAGCATTTGTTCTCAAGGGTTTTACTTGATTAAAGAAAATGAGTGATTGAATGATTCGTATTTCATGTGAATGTTTAGTAATTACCAGGGATCCTAGTTTTCCGCAGTAAAAAAAAAATAAAATTCTATGATAATACAATATTTTTATTCTGCAATTAAAATAAAAGGACAAAATTGAGTCGTGCTTGTATTGTATTCATATTAGTTTATCTCAAGTTAGTCTTTGTCACCTGGATGGCTATTGCCAAACTCGCTCACCTGATCTTTAGTGGTGATTTATCATCGGCATCTTTAAACAGCTTGCTGAGTAGTAAAAACGCACTGGATACTGAAGTAAACTGCTGCTACATTTCAGCATGATTGTGACGCTGACAGTCCACCTTGTTCAACCTTGACCTCTGTACACAAGAAGCAGTTTTATTGAACAAGTATGTTTTCTAAATGTAAAGCAAAATAATAAGAGTATTGATTTGATTATCAAACAAACAAAAAAGCCTTGCTTGATTAGGCTAGTGAAACGTTCAAATATACACATAATATATTAAGAGGCAATTCATGCATGTAGCACTGAAATCCAACTTTAAATAGATCAGAAGCATATATAAGGAATAGAAAGAAGACAAGCGTTGAATTGACAACAGAACTGGCAGAAGGCACAGGTGTCGTTGTCCATCCATCAACAGTCCAAAGGACCTTCGACAATTGTTCCATAGTCCAATTTCTGTGTTCTTGTGCGTATTTTAGCCTTTTAGTCTTATTCTCCTTTCTTAACAGAGGTATTCTTACTGCAATACATCCTTTAAGTCCTGATTTCAAGAGTGACCTTTGTACTGTTGATTTGATGGACAACGACAGCTGTGCCTTCTGCCAGTTCTGTTGTCAATTCAACGCTTGTCTTCTGTCTATTCCTTAAGGATATTATCTTCAAGTATTGCTCATCCTTGTTAGACAGCTTTTTGGGTCTTCCAGTCCTGAGTTTGTCAATTACAGATGATGTTTCTCTGTACTTGTTGATTATGCTTCGATACCACACCTTGAAAATCAAGTGATGCAAGCTATTTCATTCAATGTTTTTCCTTCTATATGCAAGGTTGTTATAATAGTAGATAATACTAGTGGAGGCTTTGAGTAAATTGTTGATGCTCCTAATGCAGAGTAGAAAAATGTCTAAGAGTTTTGCACAGCAGTGTATGTGCTTTACTTTTCTGCTGCATTTATAAAAATGTAACCTTGGGATTTGCTTCTACTCACACATTAAATGCTACTCTATACAAATGAGTGTGCCGGGTATACAGTATAAATTGAACTCTTAATTGTAGTGACGCGGTACCACTACAATTAGGGTTAAGTAGGCACTTTGTTGTTAAACCCCAGTTTTTACACTTTAATACGGTTCTTTAGTGCTGTCGTCACTGACGCTCGCTTCCTTAGAGATGGTTGCTACCTGGTTCCAAACAAGATGGTGCTTTCACTGTTTTCGGCGCTCACTTTTTTTAAAGGGAAGAACAACTAATTAAAAAGGGAGAAAACTCTCTCAAATAAGGGAAATTTCAACCATTCTTATATGATGATACACTTGGTATCTTGAACGCCAAAGTTAATGCCATTATGAAGGCTAAAACGTACGATGTTGAGGTAAGTTTTCCGCTAAATTGACTCTCAGACTTTATCATTTGATATTAAATTATTTAAAAAATGTATTTTTAAACAATAATTTTAGTAGTAGATAATAATATTAATCAAAAAGACGTGGAATAGCAGACACAGATTTATTATTCTGCTATACATTTTAACACAGTTTCACTTTGTTCTCTGTATGGACACATTTCCTCAGAATATTGTGAATGTACTACAGGATTATGTATTTTGTTTAAATAAGAAGCAAAATGCTTTTTTATGCGAAAGTTGATTTTTTTTTTTTTTATTTAAAGGTGTAGTGCCCCATAGGGTCCTGTAGGGTAGATGTTGACGTGGCAGAATTCGTTCCAGTCAGATGTGCAGTTTTTGAGATCATTTTTTTAAATTTAGATTTTAAGTTTGGAGTTTTAGCCTGAATTTCTTAGGGTAGAAAGGGGATGGCCCAAAGATGGTGCTTTTACTAGTAATACAAAAATATTATTTGGTGTTATTAAAAACTGCATTTATAGCAAATTTCTGCAAATGTAAAATGGTGAAACATCAGGCTACTCTCAGATCTGTAGTTCTGTATTAAACAAGGCAAGGTCTCAAAGTTCACAGCACACAGCTTTTTAGGAAGTTCGGTGTAGAAACGTCTTACATCTCCCAGTTTATAAAGCACAGATTTTATTCTCGATATGAAAAATGTTAATTAATCTTTTAAATTTGACAGCAGATAGTATGTGTTGTTTTTAACATTTTTTTTATACAAGAAAAGATTTTTGTGAAATACTGGTGGTGTTTTTCTTAAATCGGATTGCTCTAGATAAAGTGCATTTACAAAAACTATTATGACATCATGCACTAATAAAGAGTTATGACATGCACAATCGACAATGAGTGACCCCAAGGATACATTTATAAAGCGGGTAGTCAACCGTTTTAGCCAAGCATCTCGCAGATTCCGATTCTTGTTCAAAGAATAAATTAAAGATTGTAATACTGTACCTCTAGTTAGGTGTGTTAGTGCTGCGGCTCTGAGACACAAAGACCTATGTGTGATGACTATCATAGTGTCATGCTGTCGAAGTTTGTTTTAAATAGTTCAGTTGGGTTGGAGCAGTGTGTTTAACATGCACTTTGTTACTGCAATATGTCAGTAGGTGAATTATTTTGTATTATAGTTTACACTTCCTGCTCTACTTGGTTGTGGTTGTTTTTCTTTGAAAAATATATTTATAATTGTTACAAGTATTGTTAATAAAGCACACTTTATAAATGCTTTTTTCATCTTTTATTCCTACACGTTCCTGTGTGATTCTATAGATGTGGAGACAGTAGCTAACCTGTATTCTTAAATTCCCTTTACTGTGCAGCACAGTCTGTGCTCTTGAATTAAATAAAGATACACAAGTGGAAACTGCAACCTGGACATGAAAAGGATCTCTGCTGCCAGCTTAAGTCTCTGAGCTGTAAATGTAAATGAGGTTTAGCAGTGTAATAATTATTATGCGATACAAAACCACGTTACCCTGACTAGTTTTAAACACCTTGCCCCCCCCACCCCCAGAACTAATTCTGTGGACGTCCATGATCAGAATCACATCATATTATGTCCGATTACAGTAGATTTTTGTTAATTGCATAGCCCAGGTGCCTACTGTAACAGTTTTATGCAATTACCAGTGTATGCAATTATCAGTAACATATACAGTGTAATACATTTAATTGTTTACCTGATAATTGCACACAATTGTGAAGTACATTTCTTTTGAAAAAGTATGGTCCTTATTCTGGTTAAATGCATAAAACTGTTTGGGAATGTGCTTCACTTTTTATTAAAGTTAACAGGAATATGCAGTTATGTATGCAATTCATTGGAATGCACTGAACTTGTATAATTCTTAAACCTACAGTATATTGGCACACCATGGCTACATTGTAAAAAAAGAAATAATAAAATAAAGAAAATCTGTACATTTTTTTTTTTTTTTTTTTTAAATCATTTTCCAGAATATATATGCACTGACTGGCACAAGACTTAAACAATGCTTGTACAACTAAATGTATTTCCTCTGCAACAAGTATTAGGCCCCCACCTGTACCTCTCGCTCAAATTCTATGCAGCACAGAATCTTAAGTGGGCCTAGGGGCCCTAATACCTGTTGCATATGAAGTGATCTTGTGGCAGTCAAAGTAAATCAAAGGTCTGGAGAAATTATATAGAAATCAGTGGTCCAGCTGACAACTGGCATGATGCCACAGCGCAAGGACTTATGGGGGCAGCAGTGTGGAGTAATGGTTAGGGTTCTGGACTCTTGACTGGAGGGTGGTGGGTTCACACCCAGGTGGGGGACACTGCTGCTTTACCCTTAAGCAAGGTACTTTACCTAGATTGCTCCAGTAAATAAATGGGTAATTGTATGTAAAAATAATGTGATATCTTGTAACAATTGTAAGTCGCCCTGGATAAGGGCACCTGCTAAGAAATAAATAAATACATATTAGGGAACAAAATGCTTTCAAACAGGGAAAAAAAAATTAGAAAATCCTCTAAAATTAAAATATGTACATTTAAAAAAAAAAAAAAAAAAAATGACCTCTGCTCATTTCTTACCTCCACATTTCCCTGAGCAGAAACGTGACCTCTAGTTCTGGAGAGAAAACCTCTGATCTGGCAAAAACTGATCTGGTGACATCACTCAGCATTTGTTTTTCACACAGCTTTTCGGTTTATTAAATGCTTTAAAAATTGGATTGGTTGGTTGCGCAGACCACCGTAAATCTCAAGTAAAAAGCAGTCTGGGCGATCCAGGGCCTTTTACAGGTTTAACAGTATTAGTACTTCAATACAGTAATACAAATATGGTTATTATATATTTAGCCTTCAGGCTATGCATGCATAAAGTTAAAAAACGCTCAATATATATATATATATATATATATATATATATATATATATATATATATATATATATATATATATATATATATATATATATCACTCTCTTAAGACTAAAACATAATTTATATACCTTATAGCAATTCATCATTATAAAAGAGATATTAAAGAGTTAATGATATATTCTAGAAGGATCCGGTCAACTCTGTTTTCAAAATTAACTGAATGTGAGCTCATGGTTCACTATCTCCCACCCCTCTATTCCCTAAAAAATAGGTGACCTGGAGTTCACAGGGTCCTTGCTACCAAATACAATACAAATATATGTGTATATATGAGAGATGTTTTTAATATGTAACACCATCTCTATTTGATTATATTAAGCTGGGTCAAAAATATATTTGTCCCTCTTAGCCGCATATTATGTTACCTTTTCAGTGTGTTGTCGATAGGTCAGTTTAACTTCATATACAAATGTGTGTTAACAAAGTATTTGATAGAGAGCGTAAGGTTTATCATAAGCCTTTGAATAAGACCACTAAGCATACAGTGGCAAGTCCAGTTATTTTCATTTAAATTCAGGCTATAATAAACATGTTCAATATCTCTCTCTCTGTTTCTAAAATTCGCCTGCACAAGCAGGTTTCAAACATCCTGTTTACTTGCCAAGCCTAGTGTTTTAATTAATATGAAACTCCACTGTAAGCACTTTAACAAATTCACCGCATGAAGTCATTTTTTGGCCGATTCAAGAGACACCTGGACCGGTATCTTTTCAGACAGTAAGAAAAAGCTTACATCCTAATTTCCTCTCATTATTTTCTTATAATATAATGAGATACATACTCCTGTATTTCTTAAAGCACTTTCCGTTGGTTATCATTCAAGGTTGGCAAATCCCGCTTTTAAGAGCCAACACGAATCCTGCTTTGAGGTGCCAAAGACTAATCTTTTGAAGGTCTAATGCCCTTCCAGAATTATACTGTGTGTGAGACAAACATTTACAGAAAAAACTGTAGAGTTTAAAATAATTTTTTTCACTTTCAAACCCTACAGTTTCTTCTAAATAAATACCTCTGTTTTATTACTGCACTAAAACCTTTATATAAGCTAAAATTGTATATTCTTTAGTTTAATTGCTATTATAATGTCTAAAAGGCTTCTTGTTTAGTTGGAGAAACTGAACTAATTCTTAAATTAAATGAACATGATCTCAAATGTGCCTTAACAGTATGTTTACAATATTGTCAACACCATGCTTCTGTTATTATAAACTTTTACTAAGCACTTTCAACAGTTTAACTTTAAATGGCATTATAAGATGTATTTCTAATTTAAGTTACTTCAGTATAACAGTTACCCATAGAAATTGGAATATTATTTTACTCCATTGATAACTCTTAAGTTTTTAATGGAAGGTCCAGTTATTTATATCTAAATACAGGCTAGCATTAATATACCAGAATGCCATAGTGCTACAGTGACTGAACTAAGTCTGACCTTCTTCACTGTTCATACAAAATCCAGTTAAAGCAGGTTTTAAGACAACCTTTGCTTTTTGCCAATTTTATGGTTGATTTAATATGAAACACCATTGTAAGCATTTTTCAATATTATTATTATTATTATTATTATTATTATTATTATTATTATTATTATTATTATTTATTCATTATTATTATTATTATTATTATTATTATTATTATTATTATTATTATTATTACAGTGCCTTGCGAAAGTATTCGGCCCCCTTGAACTTTGCGACCTTTTGCCACATTTCAGGCTTCAAACATAAAGATATGAAACTGTAATTTTTTGTGAAGAATCAACAACAAGTGGGACACAATCATGAAGTGGAACGAAATTTATTGGATATTTCAAACTTTTTTAACAAATAAAAAACTGAAAAATTGGGCGTGCAAAATTATTCAGCCCCCTTAAGTTAATACTTTGTAGCGCCACCTTTTGCTGCGATTACAGCTGTAAGTCGCTTGGGGTATGTCTCTATCAGTTTTGCACATCGAGAGACTGAAATTTTTGCCCATTCCTCCTTGCAAAACAGCTCGAGCTCAGTGAGGTTGGATGGAGAGCATTTGTGAACAGCAGTTTTCAGTTCCACAGATTCTCGATTGGATTCAGGTCTGGACTTTGACTTGGCCATTCTAACACCTGGATATGTTTATTTGTGAACCATTCCATTGTAGATTTTGCTTTATGTTTTGGATCATTGTCTTGTTGGAAGACAAATCTCCGTCCCAGTCTCAGGTCTTTTGCAGACTCCATCAGGTTTTCCTGTATGGTCCTGTATTTGGCTCCATCAATCTTCCCATCAATTTTAACCATCTTCCCTGTCCCTGCTGAAGAAAAGCAGGCCCAAACCATGATGCTGCCACCACCATGTTTGACAGTGGGGATGGTGTGTTCAGGGTGATGAGCTGTGTTGCTTTTACGCCAAACATAACGTTTTGCATTGTTGCCAAAAAGTTCGATTTTGGTTTCATCTGACCAGAGCACCTTCTTCCACATGTTTGGTGTGTCTCCCAGGTGGCTTGTGGCAAACTGTAAACGACACTTTTTATGGATATCTTTAAGAAATGGCTTTCTTCTTGCCACTCTTCCATAAAGG
Source organism: Acipenser ruthenus (assembly GCF_902713425.1). Lineage (NCBI taxonomy): Eukaryota > Metazoa > Chordata > Actinopteri > Acipenseriformes > Acipenseridae > Acipenser > Acipenser ruthenus. The sequence continues at coordinate 81,676,570 of NC_081191.1, read as the reverse complement.
CCAGATTTGTGCAGTATACGACTGATTGTTGTCCTATGGACAGAGTCTCCCACCTCAGCTGTAGATCTCTGCAGTTCATCCAGAGTGATCATGGGCCTCTTGGCTGCATCTCTGATCAGTCTTCTCCTTGTATGAGCTGAAAGTTTAGAGGGACGGCCAGGTCTTGGTAGATTTGCAGTGGTCTGATACTCCTTCCATTTCAATATTATCGCTTGCACAGTGCTCCTTGGGATGTTTAAAGCTTGGGAAATCTTTTTGTATCCAAATCCGGCTTTAAACTTCTCCACAACAGTATCTCGGACCTGCCTGGTGTGTTCCTTGTTCTTCATAATGCTCTCTGCGCTTTAAACGGACCTCTGAGACTATCACAGTGCAGGTGCATTTATACGGAGACTTGATTACACACAGGTGGATTCTATTTATCATCATTAGTCATTTAGGTCAACATTGGATCATTCAGAGATCCTCACTGAACTTCTGGAGAGAGTTTGCTGCACTGAAAGTAAAGGGGCTGAATAATTTTGCACGCCCAATTTTTCAGTTTTTTATTTGTTAAAAAAGTTTGAAATATCCAATAAATTTCGTTCCACTTCATGATTGTGTCCCACTTGTTGTTGATTCTTCACAAAAAATTACAGTTTCATATCTTTATGTTTGAAGCCTGAAATGTGGCAAAAGGTCGCAAAGTTCAAGGGGGCCGAATACTTTCGCAAGGCACTGTATATATATATATATATGATTCTGTTACCCGAAAGGTATTTCCTTTTGTTAATATTAACGAGATCGCTCATTATAGAGAGGATCTTGGCTTTTAAATCGCTGACCATCAAAAAAAGTCCTCGCTTCATCGGCCAAACCCATGAGTCATCTTCAACACTGCCTGTACTACAAGCAGGTGAGAATGAGGTTACAACATTAGTTGTATTCCTTCAGCTACACTTTACTTTAAATGATTGTAGTTCTAATTCAGATTTGTCAATATAGCAATCTCTTATAAACTGCAATTCTATTTTACTTCATTGATATACACAGAAGGCAAGAGGTTAATTTTTAATTAGCAGCAAATGCAACCTTGAATATTAAAACTTAGGACTGCTCATACATTTACTTAATGTTATTATATTAGGTTTCTTATTTATTTAAATACTTTTGTTTTTTCTTACTATAATCAAACCTAGTTCAATTGCTTCTAGCATATTAACTGTGCTCCATAGATTCTGCCATTTTGCTCTCGTTGGATCAGAATGTTTTGAGACTCTGAGTCTAATTAAACAATATACTTTTGCCTGATAAGGGAGGTTTGGACCTTTCAGCAGGTCAGTCTGACCTTCAATGCAATGAACTTCTACACACAGGCCTTACATAGATCTGTTAATAATATTTTATATACTTTAAAACACATTACAGTTATTACAATATTTGTTGCAGTTTCACAAATGTTCAATTTGTTTCCCAAAGATCAGCCTGCTTCCAGTAGCTGTGACAGTCTTGGGTCAGTTTCTGCTCTCAGTGAGTCAGTTTGTGCTCACAGGTGTGGATGACAGTCTTTAAAAGCCTGCAAAAACTTCAATCTTGTTAGCTGGGCTCCCATCTCTACATTCTCATTCCCACTGTCAGTGGGCAAACACATTTTAACTGAATCTGGGTCCATCAAAGAACCGCACACCCTTGCAACCGAAGCCTTCCATGCAAAAGGATCTAATGACTTATAACACAAAAGGGACGTGCCAGAACCGTCTTTGACTAATATATTATATATATATATATATATATATATATATATATATATATATATATATATATATACATACATACAGTGCCTTGCAAAAGTATTCAGACCCCTGACCAATTCTCTCATATTACTGAATTACAAATGGTACATTGAAATTTTGTTCTGTTTGATATTTTATTTTAAAACACTGAAACTCAAAATCAATTATGGTAAGGTGACATTGGTTTTATGTTGGGAAATATTTAAGAAAAATAAAAAACACTGCTGTCTTAGACATGTTGCATTTTTCTACTCTGATGCATTATGAGCATCAACAATTTACTCAAAGCCTCCACTAGTGTTTTCTACTATTATAACAACCTTGACTTGCATAAAGAAGGAAAAACATTGAGTGAAATAGCTCGCATCACTTGATTTTATCTTATTATATGGTATCCGAAGCATAATCAACAAGGACAGAAAAACATTGTCTGTAATTGACAAACCCAGGCCTGGAAGACCCAAAAAGCCGTCTAACAAGGATGAGCAATACTTGAAGATAATATCCTTAAGGAATAGAAAGAAGACAAGCATTGAACTGACAACAGAACTGGCAGAAGGCACAGGTGTCGTTGTCCATCCATCAACAGTCCAAAGCACCTTTGACCAGTGTTCCATAGTCCAATTTCTGTGTTCTTGTGCATATTTTAGCGCCTTAGTCTCGTTCCCCTTTCTTAACCGTTATTCTTACTGCAACGCATCCTTTAAGTCCTTATTTCAGGAGTGACCTGATGTGATGGACAATGACACCTGTGCCTTCTGCCAGTTTTGTTGTCAATTCTGTTGTCGGATACCACACCTTGAAAATCGAGTGATGCGAGCTGTTTCAATTATTTGGGATTCCATAGGGGAAGTGTTTGTAGTATATGCAACCACATATTCAACACCTTGTATTTCAGAAACTTTCACACTGACTTCTTATTTAAATTGTTATGTAAACTCTGGTGAAATGTACATCCTTGATCTAATGTGGTTTTCTATTGCAGTTTTTTGATCTTCAAAACCAGTTTTGTCTCTCTAGGCGTCCACGAGGGGAGATTCTGTTTTTGTAAACCTGTGGCCGCAGCTACTTCATCTTTTCTGTCTTCTACAATATTGTTATGTGACTTTTTGGTTTTCCTTTGAGAGTCTAAATACAGAGCGGTTTAAAGATATTGGCTTCATACTCGGTACAAAACAATATCTGTGACTCTTTTGGTAAAGTTTGATCAAGGGTTTCTTTTTACATTTGAGATAGTGACTTCATACTTATTCTTGCAGGGTTTATAAACCCATTGTGCCCCAGGGATGCTTTGTTTTTGTTCACACAAACGTCTATTTCTATTAATTTATGCATGTGCACCACTGAGATTGAAGAATAAATGTTTATTCCATTTTCTTTCAGTACCTTGCACCAGAGGTCCTGAGAAAGCAGCCCTATGACAATACAGTGGACTGGTGGTGTCTTGGCTCTGTCCTGTATGAGATGCTCTATGGACTGGTAAGAAACTATAGTCTTCAAATGATCTCTCTTAGCCAACTGATGGGGTCCATCTCAGTAGGGGGTGGGAGTTAGTTAGAACTGTTTATTAGAGACTATAGAGACGACTGTTTGTAAATGTGCACATGAAAAGACAGGAACTATAGCCAGACATGGCACTGTTGGGGCTGTTCCTTATAGAGCCCCACCTTTGCACTTCAGTCCTACCCTGAACCACCAAGCCTGGTCTCTTGAAGTGCTCAACTGATGAATTATAGTGTATTAATTATATGGACTGCTACCTTGAGGAAACAAAAACCTATGTACACACACGATTATAGTCTGTGCATGTCTCTTAGAAGACTTTTATTAAAAGGGAACTGTAAATGTTCAAGCTAAGAATTTTTTTTGTTTTGTTTTTCGTTCTTCCTGTAGCCTCCATTTTATAGCCGAGATACTGCTGAGATGTATGAAAACATACTTCACAAGCCCCTGACCGTTAGGCCTGGAGCTACCAATGCTGCCTGGTCTATTCTAGAGGGATTGCTGGAAAAAGACCGGACAAAGAGATTGGGATCGAACGATGATTTTGTAAGTGTGTGAAGAGTTCTCCCTGGTGGCTGAGTATTACAGATGTGTTCCCTACCCTGGTCTTCACTGTTGGAGAACCCCTGGAATAGAGCAGTAGTCTATGAAATGAGAGCTGTTTGTAATGTACTGTATATATGTGTGAAAGAATACATGTGTAAGATTCAAAGGGCATGTAAAAGCTGCTGGTGCATGAGTGGGCTATTGAGTATTGGTATCATAGTTGAAAAAATGTATCTTTTTTTAAAAATGAAATATATGTTTAAAACCACTTACTGTAGTGCACATGTGTTGCAGTGGTCCAATAATTGTTTCTGTTTTTCAGCTTGAGATCAAAAGGCACCCCTTTTTTCATGCTATCAGCTGGGACGACCTTGTACAGAAGAAGTTCCCACCTCCATTTAATCCTTGCGTAGTATGTAATCATTTTTATCTCTTGCATTTCTTTGTTTACTTACTTCATAAAAATATGACAACAAAGTATTTTTTATGATAGTTCCAAGCACACATTCAGCTAAAATTGTGTATTTATGTGTAGGGCACAGATAAACGCATGCTTGTTGTTTTTTCATTTATTATTTTTCAACAAATGGTGCATTTCTTTGTTTTATAGGCTGGTCCTGAAGACATCCAGAACTTTGATACAGAATTTACAGAAGAAACGGTCCCACACTCTGTGTGCTATACTTCTGAGCAGTCCATTGTTAATGCTAGCGTACTTGAGGCAGACGATGCATTTGTTGGTTTTTCCTACGCACCCCCTTCTGAAGACTCATTCCTCTAGAATGACTCCTGACTGCCTGGACTGGGGGGGGGGGGGGGGATACTAAACATAGCCTTACTTTTTCCAGAAAGCTTTTACCTGACAAGCGATAATTCTTAATTAAATTCACTGTGCATAGCATAAGCCTAGATGTGTCTGCACTGTTCTTTTTATGCAAAATATTGCCTTGATTATTTATTTATTTTATTTTCTTCAGGATATGTGGTGAAACATTTAGAAACTGATTCATATTCATATTCATGTTGATGCAGATTCACTGCTCGGGAGTAACATGTTTTAATGGCTTGTAGTCATATTCTTATTTTTCAGGTTCAATAGATAACATTTTATTAAAGTCACTTACTGATTGATACATTTCTGACGCTGACTGCTATACTATGTATATATTTGCAACCTCATGCTTTTGAAGCATATCTAATATAATGTATTGTTTAATTGAACTCTGTGTACGTTGCTGTAGTATCTTTGTTAAAATCTCATGGTGTAGGATGAATATTTTACCTTCAGAAGACATTGTGCAGGTAGAACATTATCGTATTTCAAGACTTGTTTATAAGAAAATATATTTGTTTACAACTTGTAAAATATGAGTCCTTTTTTAAGCTAATATCACATAAAAAAATAAATATTCGAGGACAACAAAACAAACCTTTCATTTGTATTTCTTTGTAACAACTTTCAACAGTGTTAAATATTTATTATCTTCATTTTGTAGGCTTGTATCAATAGAATTATTAATACCAGGTTTTACATTTATTGTGCTGAGGGTTCCATTTAAGTTCCCCAGTATTGGAATATCTGAGAAACATAAACAGACCACGTTTCAGGGACTTGCTAGCTTGGGTTGAAGTACAGCCTGCACACATGGAAATGCTATAATAATGTAAGCTGGTCCCTGTGATAATCCAAATTGAATTGATTTTTTTAAACAAAGCACTTGCATAGCAGTGAATGCATAGGAGTGAGAATCTGTATCTCGGAAGCCAGATATTCTCGGAACCAGACTGAAACTCAAATGGCAAAAGCCAGTGATTGTATTGGTATGGAGATCATCAGGAGTGCAAAACATCAAAAAGATGACTTTGATTTCAAATGCCTACCTTCCTAAGAACTTTATATAGCAGGGGGTTGTCCTGCCTGTGAGTGAAACTATTTAAAAATGCAATATTGAATTTAATAAACCCCTGTAAAATCTGAAGAATGTTCTATAATGCGTTGCATAGGATACAGCTAGAGGCAAAGGATCAGGAGTCTGGAATTTACATTATGTATTTTGTAATCGCTTCCACTGGCTCCCGATCACCACTGTCAAGAATTTCCGCAAGTACTCTTTTTTTTTATTTATTTATATATATATATATATATATATATATATATATATATATATATATATATATATATATATATGCTCTGAGCACACTCTTAAACTCAGGGGAGACGTTCAGGAGGACATTAAGATGTTTCGGACTCCTGTAAGTGGATCGTTCGTGCACTGGGCTTACAACGTATCCAGATGACTTTTAATAATCAAGAAAATCACACAGACTCATTTAATTTGAAGTTTTAACGAATCAGATTAGTAACAGTACTCCTTCGGTTTATTACATGCTTACAAATGGATTGAGTAGTTACAGACTACGTCAAATCCCAACTGTCGGGCAGTCTGGGAATTGCCAGTGCCTTTACAGGTTTAACAGCATTAATACTTTAATACAGTAATACAAATATGGTTATCATATATTTAGCTCTTAGGCTATAAAATGCAAAAAGCTAAAAAACGTCCTCCGCTAAATTCCAGAACACTCAATATATATCACTCTCTTAAGTCTAAAACATAACTTCTATACCTTATAGCAATGCATCAATAGGCCTATAAAATAGATATTAAATTCAAATATATGCTTACCTTCCAGTATATGGAAGTGTAGTGTAGGATATATTGAAAAATAAGAACTGTCTTCAAAAGGCAGAGACTTGTGAATACGACCAAACAGCAATCAGTTTTCAGAGATCCTCAGAGCATGGACCACACAACTTGAAGTTAAGCAAGTTGCACGATACTTGACGGGGGTTTTTTCCTTGGTTTTTATAGGATTTTCCCTCCATCTGAATACATCAGGAGTCCCAGTTAAATCTGATTCTCAATCTGCTTTGACAGTTCCTATCTTTGAGTTAATTATATTTTCTAAAAGGATCCAGTCAACTCTGTTTTCAAAATTAACTGAATGTGAGCTCATGGTTCACTATCTTCCACCCCTCCTTGCCCTAAAAATTAGGTGAACTGGAGTTCACAGGGTCCTTGCTACCAAATACAATACAAGTATATGTGTATATATGAGAGATTTTTTTAATATGTAACACCAGCTCTATTTGATTACATTCAGGTGGGTCAAAAATATATGTCCCTCTTAGCCGCATATTATGTTACCTTTTCAGTGTGTTGTCAATGGGTCAGTTTAACTGCATATACAAAAGTGTGTTAAATTATTTGACAGAGAGTGTAGGGTTTATCATAAGCCTTTGAATGAGACAACTAAGCATACAGTGGCAAGTCCAGTTATTTTCATTTAAATTTAAGCTATAATGAAACATGCTGAATATAGCCTGACCTCTCTCTGTTTCTAAAATTCACCTGCACAAGCAGGTTTCCACACACCTTGTTTACTTGCCAAGGCCAGTGTTTTAATTAATATGAAACTCCACTGCAAGCACTTTAACAAATTCACTGCATGGTCATTTTTTGGCCGATTCAAGAGACACCTGGACCGGTATCATTTCAGATAATAAGAAAAAGCTTACATCCTAATTTTTGTAACTCGGCTCTCTATAATGAGATACATACTCCTGTCTTTCTTAAAGCACCTTCCGTTGGTTATCATTCAAGGTTGGCAAATCCCTTCTGGACAACATAGCACTCTGCCTTTAATGCACTTTAACTTGCACTTATCTGCTCCCTATTTTACTGTATTTAGTCCTGCACTTAACCCAATCTGTAGTATTATTTCACCTGCACTCATATCTAACCCTAGCTATCAACACTGTTATCTGCTCTTGAACTGCCCCAATAGCAAATCGTACTGTGTTTTGTATTTGCAATTATTAAAACTGAAGTCATTGTATTTTGTATCTTGCTCTTAATTGTACTGTAATTCTTGATATGTATTTTTTGTATACAACTGTAAGTTGCCCTGGGTAAGGGTGTCTGCTAAGAAATAAATAATAATTTGTTAATTACTGTTTATCAGTATGAAGAACCCCAAGTGCTCCTTTTTTTAATTCTGTTGTGGTAGTTTTTTATTTCTTTATTTATTTGCTATGATAAGCCTACTAAATCTAAAGTGCTTGTTTTAATGCGGAAAAACAATTGCTGGGAAGGGGGAGGGGGGGCAGACCGAAAAGAAAAGGTCTTCATTTCACAATTAGAGTGTGAATATATCAGTTGTTTTACAATGTTAATATCCCAAAGGGGTTTAGTAGATATGATGGCCCTCAACTACCTCAAAGTTGCCCATGCCTTAACTCAAGACAGTCCAACATGAAAACAGAAAGAAACTCAGGTCTCTTAAAATACAGAATGCTCTCGAGCTTGCTGTCAATCTCTTTTATTTGCATTATATAAACCAAATATTTAATGGCTTTCATGTATTTTTCTAACTCACTGAATTAAGTCCCTGTTAAAAGAAAGAAAGCTGTTCTCTAAAAGACACATCTGGAAACCTGAATTTTGGGTGCATCTGAGGTATTATACTGATATCTACTCTTGAGCTCTATTATCTGAATTTTTTAGTGACAGACTTTGTATATTTTAAATGTCAAAACTACAGAAAGTAGTGTGTAAATTTGGCTAAAAATTGTTCCTCAGCTGCAGCTGTTAAACAGTCTATAGGGAAAAGGATTTCTGCACAGTATGTATTCTTAGTTCAAGCACCAATATAGTTACTGCAAAAGGTTAGAAAGTTTTGGATTGAGAGTGTAAATGTATTAGGTTTCGTATTAATTATGAAAACAAATCTATAACATTACCAGTTGGAAATTCTGGCAAATTCACACCTTTAGAATCCAGGCTGTTACACGTAAACTGGGTTTTAAGCATGTTAAGTGAATCTTACAACCACCATACGCAGGCAGTAAATGTGTAAATCAAAATCTGTTACTTCTCACCAATTCTCAGATTCAAAATGTAAAGTTCTACATTGCCTGAATCCCAAATGTGGACACTCACTTCAACACAGCAAGCAACCTTTGCACACGTATGAGTGAAATGTATATTTAGTTTATTAGAAACCAAATATAAAAAAAAAACAATTACCAAATAAAAACACTATGCGTAATCTTTATACATTAAATTTAAATATAATTTGCAATTCATACCCCCCCCCCCCCCCCCCCCATCCACAAATCAAGTATGTAATTAGGTAAAATATTTACTTAAAGCATGTAGATACTTATATTTATTTTTAAACCTGATCAAAAAGGCATTGCTTATCGGGATGCCTCATGAAAAGGAAAAATATCCTGAATAAGCGGCTGCCCCAATTAAAACGAGGCAGTTCAGACACCCTTAAAAAAAAAGTTTCTTAAATAAAGAAAACTAATGAAATCACCACATTGATTAAATGTTGAACAAGTTTTTTTTTTTTTATTCCTAAACAATTTAAAAATTGCTGTTTTTATTTCTACATGAAATGAAAAAGAATGAAATCACATCTTATTACAAGGCAAGGTACCCGCAATGTTGACACGCCAACTTTCTTTGCAACAGCAGCCTGAGAAACCAGAGGAGTCTCCTCCAAGAGTTCAACATGGTTTACCCAAATCACAGCATAATCACACTGTGCTACACGATCTGTCTTGCTCTGAAACGCGTTCTTCGTTCATTTGAAAATACTGTATCCCAATTAAACAAAGTGGCGTCCCAATTAAGACGGAGATAGCATTGGGAAGAACCATCTCCTAGAGTTGTATCCCATTTAAGCAGCAATCCTGATTATCAGGATCCTGATTAGGTGGCACCAACTGTATCCCAAACTAGATGTATAAGCCTACCTCATACATACATAAATGAATATTTTCTGCTCAAAGACTTTGAAAACTGTGGTGCAACATTGTCTCTTCCACGAGGTGCCTTAACATATTGCACAAGGGTGAAGCTGAAAAGGTAAGGGTACCAACTGGAGCTTAGACAAAAGGGATATATCACAAGCCATCAATGGATATTGTATAACATACCGATAAAAAACAAACAGTCAGCCCGAGATGAGAAACACATGGATAGAACTGACCTTTCCTGCATCTGTTACAGGTTGCATCAGTCAGACTGCATTGACACAGCAGTGTAAAGTTAATACCCTTCATTTATGAACAAATACGGTTAATAAACATCATTCCCAGTATAGACTATATTCATATACTTTAGATTTGTGAAACCCAACATGAGAAGCAAAGGTTAGTTTAAATTGTACAGTTCTATTGTACTAAAATCTAATGCACACAAGACACCCAATGAAACAGTTGTATCAAAGAAATCAGCTTCACAATCATTCATTTGATATGGACTAGAGTTTTATTTGTATCTAAATTAAATTACAGATACTGTTGTACAGCATTCTCAAGGTTTCCACCTTTACAATCAGAGGGGTCATTCCAAAGAACCACCATCATTTATTAAGAGGAAGACATTGTAGAAAACCCATTTAAAATATGCCTAAAGATAGCCTTTTGGTCCATTCGCAATGCAGCTTCAATCTTCAATTACTCTATGCAAAAAAAAAAAAAAAAAATTGTTACATTTAGACTATACTGGGTGTGAATTACAGATTTTACAATTTTATAAATCAAAGAGTACAATTAAAGCTTCAAAATGATAATACATTGCAGTTCATATCATAGTTGTCTACAGTGTAGTATCCAAGTTTATTAATGTCTACTATGTTTAAAAGAAATTAAGCAGCCAATACACATTTTATTTTCAGCAAACCAATGATCAATTCTACTTGCCCGTGAAAGGCATCCTTAAATACATGACTGAAGGCTAAACCTGCTGGAAACTCAGATAGTCACATTGTCAGCACCATAACTTGTATAGTCAGATGGGTAAACGGCAAAGTGTTACATCATCACAGCTCCAATATAAACACAAGGAGGCCAAAAACGACATCAAGATAATCCCCATCATACCATTTTTAACATTGAAGGCGATACCAACATCTTCATGGACTCAGAACTGTTGAGAAAAGGGTACAATGTAAAGTTTGGCATCGATGTGTATCAAACAGTCCAAATATATTTGTTACCTCTAGTAATTACACATTAGAGGTAGTTGCACAAAACAAACTGCCTCTAGGAAAATGAACCGCTTCATTTACTTAGACTACTGTGCAGTACAGTCTGAATATACTGCTAGAAGAAAAAAAAACAAAATAACCTTTTTATATAAAATACAAGTGAAGCTTAGAGAGGCAAGATCAGTTCCATGTGCATATTCAAACACTTAGGTGACAAATAACTAGCTATATAAACCCACTGGAAACTCAGATATTCACATTGTCATCACCATAACTTGCATAGTCAGATGGGTAAACGGCAAAGTGTTACATCATCACAGCTCCAGCACCAATATTCTGACCTGAAAACAATGTGGCTTATACCTTGAGATTTCAGACCACCGATAGTCTTCTTTCTAAATTTAAAAAATGTATAGTAAACTGAAGTATCTTCTGAATAATTGTTGTTCTGTTTGAAGAACCGAACTTCTGTGCACAACGTATTACTATTTAGGACATTTCAACATTTTGTAACTTTACAATTTTACCTCCTAAAATGCACAAGAGACATGCAAGTGTCAATCTAGGCTTGGTTTAAGTGTTACTTATGTTCCCTGTAAAATGTAAAAACAGTTACTGTATTAACCTTACCTTATTCCACCATGACACTTGGAGTAAGGCCTCTAAGAACAAAATGGATATAACATAGCATTAGATTCCATAATATATTTTACTTCTGTACAAAAAGTTACAATCCTACATTAACAGGTTAACCAGTTATTAAACAATTCATTTTATAACCAGATTATACTAGAACATCTCCTGATTTCTATCTCCTTTGCAACATCGATATTCTATATCTGGAAAGCCATTCTGTCAATGGGGATGTTTCCAAGTGTGTTCTAATTGAGACACTGTGCTCGAGCCAAATGAAAAATGGCCCTATATAGGGTTTCCATTGGCTCAGTTTATTTTTACACGAGAAGACCCTCTTTCCACCCGACGCCATGCAAATCAAGGAGAACGGAGGAGGCTGATATGCAAATTAGCCATGCACAGCGTTCTTGTGCTGTTCAGACTGCTAGGGAAAATGTGGGTTCCATGCAGAGAGAACAGGTACAGGACAGAATCCAACCTGGAAATCCATGGTTGTCAGGTGACATCTTGTTTGAGTGAAACATTAAAAGCACAGTGTTAAGCTCACGTACTAAAGCTGTGATCTGTAAATGCCTCGTGCCTGGTTGTTTTATAATATGTTTTACTGCTCTTGCCCAAATTGTTTTTCAAAAGGTCCATTGGTGAGGTGGCATATTAGTAGTGAATAATATTTAAACTAATTTATCACATGACTTAAAGAAAATAAAATTAACACAGAGGTATATAATGAAACTGTCCAACCCCTCTATTGAAGATCACCATGGCTGAAAACCAGCCGAGACGTAAGATTATAGAGATCTGTGCCAGACATCTTCCACGTATGCTTCCAAAGCTGTCTGGATTGGAAGCAGTGGATGTTTTCACATGAAATGCGGGTTTCCATGTGAAAATAGGCATGTATTTCCCGTGTTTTACGTCATGCTCACAAGTAAATGAGATTTACCCTATCCCTCTCTGTGGCTGTTATTTTCAGACACAAACCTAATCTGTCTAGCTGTTCTCCCAAACGTGCACGCATATCGCAACTTCACGTGTAAAATAACCACACATGGAAACTCCCCCAATGACATGCATCCAACAGCTTGCAAAATGGTCTTAACTACATTGCTTCAAGCAGTTAATGGACATTCAGACATGGGTACACTAAGCATGTGTGTGCAACATTTAGAACTACTGAACACATTTCTGAATAATCACCATTGTCAATCATAATTGTTAGGAGCAGTGTAGAATTAATCCAGCTACCATTTAGTACTTCACTTGAGAACTTGAAACCCATTTACAAAGTATGGACTACACACTAGGTCTTGCATAAAACACACTTCTGACATTACACAAGCCACCTGAACAAGAAATGGAATCCAATTATTGATCATTTTCTGGAAACTCAGATATTCACATTGTCAGCACCACAACTTGTATAGTCAGATGGGTAAACGGCAAAGTGTTACATCATCACAGTTCCAATATAAAACACAAGGAGGCCAAAAATGACATCAAGATAATCCCCGTCATACCATTTTTAACATTGAAGGCGATACCAACGTCTTCATGGACTCAGAACTGTTGAGAAAAGGGTACAATGTAAAGTTTGGCATCGATGTGTATCAAACAGTCCAAATATATTTGTTACCTCTAGTAATTACGCAGTAGAGGTAGTTGCACAAAACAAACTGCCTCTAGGAAAATGAACCACTTCATTTACTAAAACTACTGTGCAGTACAGTTTGAATATACCGCTAGAAGAAAAAACAAAACATTTTTATATAAAATACAAGTGAAGCTTAGAGCGGCAAGATCAGTTCCATGTGCATATTCAGACACTTAAACAGTGACAAATAACTAGCTATTTAAACCCACTGGAAACTCAGATATTCACATTGTCAGCACCATAACTTGCATAGTCAGATGGGTAAACGGCAAAGTGTTACATCATCACAGCTCCAGCACCAATATTCTGACCTGAAAACAATGTGGCTTATACCTTGATTTCAGACCACTGATATTCTTCTTTCTAAATTTAAACTGTATAGTAAACTGAAGTATCAGAGTTCTCCCCAGTAATTGTGTACAGCCAGGCGGCAGAACATTATAGCCGGGAGCACTTTTAACGGAAAAATAAACTTGCCTTACCTTTAATATATAATACGACAAAGAATTTGAATAATATGTTGTCTTTCATTGACTATATCTGGTTGCTCTTTTTTGTTATACATTTTCTTTATTACGGTAAATTACCATAATTATTTAGGCACTCTACGATTTGACTGGGGAAAGATGGACCAGGTCCGACATTACAATTTTCCTTTTCCGGTCCGAGATAATCGAAAAGACGTATAGCACAGGTCTCTAGTCATTTTTTCTCCAGAAAAAGCTGAGAAAACCATTCAATGGCCTAGTGAGACCGATAGGAGCCGAGAAGACGAAAAAAAGAAAAAAAAAAAAGGGGGGGGGGGGGGGGGGCGGATCTGAGCAATACACATAGCCCCGGCACCACAGAGATAACATGGCCATAAACAAACAAGATAGCTGCTTCCGCATCCAGCGCTCAAAGAATATCAGATATTTGCAGAGCTTTTTGGGATGTTATAATAATAAAATAATGACATGAATCGCATTATTGAGGAGTTTGGCAATAAAACGAGTGATCAGGAGATGATTTATCAGTATGTACGACTATGAAGAGGTATGTGAAAAATACAGCGAACAAGGGGTGGGGCAGGAGTGGAGATGCAGTACTGAGTGTCCTGTTGATATGCAGTGTCTTAAACCTGTTTTACTGTGAAAAAAAAAACCCACTTAAACAGCGCATGTAAAATTGTTAATGCATGTCTGTTTTTCGCTGTTCTACATTTAATGCAACTGTTCATTAACCTTTTTTTTTTTTTTTTTTACAACAGTACTCACACATTTGGTCACCATCATAACTGTTGCATGAAACGGACTGTAATAATCCAGCACCTCTGCATCTGTAATTGTACATCAGCTGACAAGTGCTACACTGATATCTCATCACACTTTTCTTCTTAAAGGCATACAGCCTCTATACATGAACCTCCAATATCTCTAACAAGCACCTGGGTACAGTTTTACGATATCACAACAAAAGGAAAACACTTTTCTTTTGGTGCATATGTATGCTATTATCTATCTATCTCACCTTACATTACAATACAACAAAAAAATCGACTGAATGATACCAGAAAATCTTATTTTTAATAAAGTAACCAGCGCAAATATTAGGCACAGTAGCATCTGCAAGACGGGCGGATCAGGTTTTTTCAGCCGGGAAGCGACAGACACTTCGCCAGGCGGCTGAAAAGGCCTGGGGAGAACCCTGAGTATCTTCTGAATAATTGTTCTGTTTGAAGGACCAAACTTTTGTACACAACATATCACTATTTAGGACATTTCAAAAGTAATTTCTTATAATTTTACCTCCTAAAATGCACAAGAGACATGCAAGTGTCAATCTAGGCTTGGTTTAAGTGTTACGTATGTTCCTGTAACATACAAAAACAAATGACTGTATTAATCTTACCTTATTCCACCATGGCACTTGCAGATTTCAAGATCTAAATAAAACAAAATGGATATAAAACATTACATAATATATTTTATTTCTGTACAAAAAGTTACAATCCTACATTAATGGTTACCCAATTCTTTAAAACAATTTCATTTTATAACCTGATTAACTAGAAAAATGGTCTTAACTACACTGCTCTAAACAGTTAATGGATATTCAGAAATGGGTACGTTAACCCGTTGCGGTCCTACGTCAGACCCTGTCCGACATCAAAATAAAATGTATAGCACAGGTTTCTAATCTTTTTCTCCGGAAAAAGGCGAGAAAACCATTTAAATGGCCAAGTGAGACCGATAGGAGCCGAGAAAAGATGAAAAGAAAGGGGGGGGGGGGGCGGGCGGATCTGAGCAATACACATAAACCCGGCACCACAGAGATAACATAGCCATAAACAAACAAGATAGCTGCTTCCGCATCCAGCGCTCAAAGAATATCACGGACACTTGCAGAGTTTTTTGAGATGTTATAGTAATAGAATAATGATTTGGATCATATCATTGAGGAGTTTGGTGATAAAGGAGTTTGGTGATAAATGATTCATCAGTATGCACGACTATGAAGAGGTATGTGAAAAATACAGCGAACAAGGGGTGGGGCGGGGCGGGAGATGCAGTACTGAGTGTCCTGGTGATATGCAGTGCCTTTTAAACCTGTTTTACTGTGGGGGGGGGACCACTTAAAACAGCATGTCTAAAATAAACTGCGCGTGTGAAAATAAATTGGACCTGACGCACCTGAGACGCGCTGAATAAATAGACCGCTAAGGGTTAAGCACGTGTGTACAATATTTAGAACTACTGAACACATTAATGAATAATCGTCTTAATTGTTAGGAGCGGTGTATAATTAACCCAGGTACCATTTAGTACTTCAAACCCATTTACAAAGTATGGACTACACACTATGGCTTGCATAAAATACACTTCTGACATTACACAAGCCACCGGAACAAGAAATGGAATCCAATTATTGATCATTTTCTGGAAACTCAGATATTCACATTGTCAGCACCACAACTTGTATAGTCAGATGGGTAAACGGCAAAGTGTTACATCATCACAGTTCCAGGTGAAACAGTTGACCAAGAATTTTGTAAAAGCATTTGATTCTCAGTTTTTTTTTGTTTTGTTTTGTTTTTTACAATATATTTGATTAGATAGATCCTAATTTATGTGCAGAGTTTCAATCATGTTTAACATGAAATGATTTTAAATTAGTAACTGAACTCAGGTCAAAGATCATGCAAATACTAGGAGACAAGAACAAAATGGTGATTCCAGATGCAGATTGATTTATTTGTTTCTTTCGGTATACACTAGGGTTCTAAATGATCAAATATGCTGGGTTTTAATTGGTTCTAAATATCCACATTAAGTTTGGCAAATCTGCAGTAACAAATATATACTGCCATTATTTTACAGACGAGTATATAAAGCATAATTTACATTTATGGAAAGATTTTTACTGAACGAGTGAAGATCTTAGGGGAAATCACAATATCACTTTCTACAATCAGCACCAACTTATTCTCCAGTGCCACACAGTGAAACCCAATGTTAAAATTAACTGTTCTGGTGTAAGAATTTAAAATGAAGTGCATCAAAGGACAAAACGAATCAACAACTATGATTCAGCAATATGTACAGAATATTTCACACAAGATCAAAATGTGTTAACACAATATGCTTTTGCAAGATAACATTTCAAAATAAGACAACATGCAAAGACTACCTCATTGATATGCATATTCTTGCAACGTCATCTTCAGGGAATTACTGTCCCTTTAGTTGTAGCTCTTCAGAATCCACACATCCTTTACAGTATACCTGGAGTTAAAGGCTGGATTTAGAATCAAGGAGAGAATAAAAGACAAATACTGGAACACTGCTGGCATTTCAGATTACACATTCTCAGCACAGAGACACTGTTTCAGAGACACTGTTTCAGAGAGAGATAGAGAGAGAGAGAGATAGATAGATTAAGGAAACAAGCTGGATGGTACTGCATCAGCGCTCAGAGAATATCAGACATTTGCAGAGCTTTGAGATGTTATAGTAATAAAATAATGACTTGGATCGCATTATTGAGGTGTTTGGTGATAAAACGAGTGATCAGGAGATGATTGATCGGTATGTACGACTTATTATTATTATTATTATTTATTTCTTAGCATATGTGAAACCTATAGTGAACGAAAGGGTGGGGTGGGGCTGGAGATGCCTAGTGAGTGCTTTGTTGATATGCAGGGCCTTTTAAACCCGTTTGACTGTGGGAAAAAAAAACACTTTTAAACAGTGCGTATAAAATTTACTGCGCATGTGAAAATAAATTGGACCCGACGCACACTTAAATTGACTGCAAAGGGTTAAAATAAACCTCAAATTCTACCGGTTCCAGAATCTCAGATATTCTCAATCAATGTCACCACTATTTGTACATTCAGATTGTAAATCATCATCATTGATCCAGCAGTACTGGTATTTCAATTTGAGCCAACTGACTTATCCAGCTGCCTTTTACTGATGGCTTGTGTACAGTTTCTTGCAAAATATTTTAGTTTCCTTGATCTTAAGTCACAGCACATTTTTATCTTGTGAGAGAATTAACATTGCAGGTATAAAATGGCTCATTTGTATATCAATTTAAGACATTTATGGTGGAGTTACTAAAACCAACCTGATTCTTTCACATATTGTGGCGTCATCGCCAGGGGATTTCTGGCAGCCTCTTTACAGACTAGTTTTAGTCGAGTCCTCATCTCCTTTGGAGTGCATACCTACAGCTGAACAGAAGGGGACTTCAAAAATTAGTAAAAGTAACAAAACACAGAATATCCAAACATTGCTGGCATTTCAGATTAAACATTCTCAGCAGAGACACTGTTTATCAGTTGGGTAAATGGCAAAATTGTTTTATATCCAGCACGTTTCGTAACTTGACAGCATAGGTTCATTTGGTTGCAGCAACCCTGCCACTTCTAACATTATTTCTTACCTCACTTCACTCTGAAGGTAGCTGGGACCATCTCCAAAATGGTCAAACTAAATGTAAAGGTTAAACAATACAAATAGAGTTCTCCCCAGGCCTTTTCAGCCGGGCGTGGGCGCCCGGCAAAGTGGCTGACACTGCCCAGCTGAAAAAACCTGATCTGCCCGTCTTGCAGATGCTACTGTGCCTTTAACAATAAGGACTGATTGCGCTTCAAGCTGACCACTTGCGCGTTGCTGGGTAAAAATAAATAAATAAATAAATAAATAAAAAAAGTCTTGGAACCACATGACAGCTGTGTTATGTCTTCACAACATTTAACCAATCAGAGAGTTGAAGGGGCGTGTTTTCTGTGTTAAGCACTTTGAGAGGCTAAAACATTAAAATGACTGCTAAAAAAAAATAACCAATTTTCAAAGTGACAATGAATGCAGGGGGAAAATAAGCCGGTGATCGACGCAATCCACCGCCTAATACTATATTTGCGCCGGCTACTTTATTAAAAAAATATTAAGATTATTTATTTTCGGGTATTATCATTAAGTCAACTTTTTGTTGTATTATTGTACTGTAAGGTGATATATAGTACATAATAGCTATACATATACACCAAAAAAAAAAAGAGTATTCTTTTTGTTGTGATACCGTAACAATATGTACCCAAGTGCTTGTGAGAGATATTGGGGGTTCATTTATAGAGGCTGTACGCCTTTAAGAAGAAAGGCATGATGGGATATCAGCTGACATACAAATGCTTAAGTGCAGAGGTGCTGGATTATTACACTGCGGTTTCATGCGACAGTTATGGGTAAACCTCACTTCTACCTATTCTGGAACCTCAGATATTCTCAATCAATGTCAGCACTATTTGTACATTCAGATTGTAAATCATCATCATTGATTCAGCAGTAATGGTATTTCAATTTGAGCCAACTGACTTATCCAGCTGCCTTTTACATTTTATTTATGGCTTGTGTACCGTTTCTTGCAACATTTTCAGTTTCCTTGATCTTGTCAGACAGCGCAAACATTTTCCCCTTGTGAGACAATTTGACATTGCAGGGATCAAATTTTTATATTAAATGCAAGGCGTTTTAATTTTTAAAACCAACCTGATTCTTTCACATATTGTGGCGTCATCTCCAGGGGATTGCTGGCAGCCTCTTAACTGACTAGTTTAAGTTGAGTCCTTGTCTCCTTTGGAGTGCATACCTACAGCTGAACAAAAGGCGGCTTCAAAATCCAAGTAACAAAACAGCTGGGTAAACGGCACTAGTAAAATCATCATAAACCCAGCATGGTTTTGTAAACTGGCAATCAAGGCTCATTATGAGTGTCATTATGAGTGTACTCGTGGTCAATTCTTCTGGTAATATGGCAATACAATTAATGTATTCTAACCTAATTTTACTTGAGGTGAATTTCCAGCAGTTGTAGAATTCGAAGTTATGAACCACATTAAAAATGTCTCCCCAAACTTCCCATCCTCATGTACAATGTACTGTACCTATTAAAGTGGGTTATTTTTAGATACTGTATACTGTGAAATACTTTAATTTTCCCAACAGGCACTGCACATTGGAAGCATTTCATTTGTTTCCTCAATTCACTGACTAGTCCCCAAGTAAACCTAAGGTTAGCAGAATGATACATACCCAATAACTGTGCCTAATCTTGCAACTTCATCTTCAGTGAAAAACTGCCGTTCTCTTTCCAGTCTGTTTTAGTTGGCTTTGTCAGAATCCCCATGTCATTTACATCATACCTGCTGTTTAGAAACAAGAGTTTTATAACCCAGGAGCTAAATAAGAGAGATAAGAATACTGGAACAAGGCTGGATTTCAGATATAAGCATTTTCCACACAGACATCAGTTGGGTAAACGGCAAAAGAAAGTCATCCTATATCCAGTATTTTAGGCTGCAGTAACCCCCCTCCTTTACTACAAGTCTAAGGGCATTACTTCTTACCTCATTTCACCCAGTCTTCAGTTGCACAGACACTGCATGACCACCTTCAACAAGCAACCTAAATGTAAAGTCGAAACACCACATGAAGATCCAAGCCCAGGAATGCAAACATTAAAACCAATTGAACAATTTCAGTTCTATAATAAGTGCAGTCCAGTCAATTTGTAAATCAATACAATGTCTGAACAGTTTATTATGGATGGGGCTACCTTGCAGCCAACAATGACTGTGCTGGAAACCAATATTCTCAATCACAACAACATGTAGCATGTTGCTATTTGAATTTTTAGATTTCAATATTAGGTTTTAAATGACAATTGATGAAAGAAAAAAAAAGGGAGAGAAAAAAAGATTAAACTTGTACAAACTGAAATACAAAATTACACTACTCCAGTTTATAACATGTAATCATGTGGCTAAAATTGGTTTTCCATATAGTGCCATGACAAAGTTAGGCCTTTTCAATGAACCCCAGTACAGCAGACTCCCTAAACAGCCACAGTGTCAATGCGAGGGCCTGGTCTGACACTGGGCAGCTCTCTGACCACAATGGTCCTCATGTCAAGGGAGTAATTTATCTTAACTGGGACAACCATCTGCCAGCACGATTTATGATGATGCTTCAGGAACATTTAAGTTATTTGTTCAATCCATCATTTCAGAAATATATATACAATTCAAGAAATAAAGTCAAGAACAAAAAAAAGTTATGTGCAACAATGTACAGTAATTGCTCACAGGGACCTGTTCTTGCCATAAAGCAGCCAATCCTGTCTAGGCCCATTTAAACAGAAAATTTCCAATACACTGTATCGCATGGAGAATGACTAGGCTACACAAAATCTTGGTACACAAAAGCAACCTTTACTGCAACTTGCAGATGCGGGCATTTTTTTCAACACACTAAATTGAATCCTTTTAAATGAAAATATGAACTTCTTTAAAAAAGAAATGTATTAAATAAATAATTGATAGAAACAGTTAACACTAGGACAGAACACAGGAAAGGGTTTTGAACAGGCTAGGCCAAATTAATTTCTTAAAATCATGAGTTGCTAAACATTTGTGAGGCGAATAATTTTAACCGCAATACTTAATAGTTTTGTGATTCTCTTAAAAAAAAAAAAAATAAAGTACCAGTATGCTAATTGATGGGATTTATAATAATTTGTTAGGATCCTAGGAGAATTCTCATATTAATACCAGTTTATTGTTTTTTGATAATTACTTATTGTGCCAACTAAAATGATTTATTATTATTATTATTATTATTATTATTTTAATGAATTCACTGCATAACATGCTCAACAAATGAACCACTAGTTAGGATGCTGTTGGATTGCATTTATATGATTTAGCTCCAAAACTGTGCACCCACGTGGTCTCCACAGCATGCATTACTAATGCAAACTGCTGCCATTCACATATTCGGACATTAAAACATTACATTAGGCAATATTACGGTACCACTGGTATTATCAACATGCGTTAAAATAAAATGTATGTTCGGGTAAGAGATTATTCATTGCAAACTCATAATTAAACCAAAAAGCAGTTCAAGTAATGGGATTATAATAAGCACTTGAAAAACAGTTAAATAAAATAAATTCTACAATATTATCTTTAATTTAATCTTTAACTTTTGTAGAAGCAAATCTTAAAATGAAACAAATTAGGTACCTTCAAACTGACCACGTTGCAAACACACTCCCTGATCACCTCTGTCCTTCTGAGACACATTACAGTCTCCTCCCCGGAACATCCGTTCTACCGTTGGCAAGATTCCTACGTCACGGCCCTACGCAATGAGCAGGAAAACGGATTGACTGCGTCACGATACTTTTTTGAAGGCTCGATTGCAGACGAGAGTCTGCGTCTGACGTCACGATATGTGCAGACGCAGCGTGGACAGCTTTGGTAGATGAACAGTTCTGAGCAGAACCAAAATGGAGGTGGTGTTGAGAGCAATTCTAATCGCAGAAGTAGTGGATGCAATCGAAGTTCCCTTTGTGCTCCACCACCTTCATAATTTACAGCATGATCAGAAAAAAGTATAGTAGAAACAGTCCCTGCTATAAAGAGATAATATAAACGTATGTTTTGTGATGTGAGACAAATTAATGAGCATTATAACGGGCAGGATTCCCCCCGCCCTCTCACAAAGGGGTTGTTAGACAGTACTGTATTTTGATCTGGGACAAAAGTTCAAATACTTGCACATATGGTCACATATCTCACTTCAACTACCTGTTAGTAAAGCTGATTTATTCTCCTTAATTCAAAGTAGGTTATTCCCTGTCCCTGATAGCCTTTCATCAATAACCAATTACACCTGCTGAAAATAACAGAGCGGTTTAGGTTCATTTCAACCGTTTAGCATTTTTTTTCATGTTTAAACCTTTAGAATAAATATCTGAATATTTGAAAAGTATAATAACTGTGTGGGAAAATAGTCAAATCATTTAAATTTGTATTACAAACCATTCATAATGACAGACTCAAAGGCGATTCACACCCCCTGGCTAGGTGGCAGTAACTCATGGAGTGAGGATTGTATCTGGTTGCCATGCACTTCTTTGTCAGCCAACGCTCGTCTGTTTTGAGCCGCGGCTGCTCCAGCGCAGTACCTGTCAGGAGATGCGCGATCTGCGCAGAATCTGCGCTCGGGAGATGCGTGACCTGGTGACGTCTTTTCCGGATGAGTTCACGCAGATGCAAACTTAGACAGGTTTTGCACGAATTCTGCGCAGCATTAGGGAGATATGCGTAGTTTTTTAAATGAACATCTTTTAAGACTGGGGAAACATGAAGATGGAAAGTGTGAAAAATGTAAAGTAGCTGAAACAGTAGAACATTATTTATTAAAGTGTGAGAAATATGAGGAGCAGAGAAGGAACATGGAGAGGAGGCTGAGAGAAATGGAGGTATATGAAGTCAATATAAAGAACTTGCTGGGAAAAGGGAAAGGAAGGGAGACTGAATAGAGAAAGGATACTGATGAAATATATAAAGGAAACAGGAAAAGAAGGGAAGTTATAATAAATAAAGATGACAGAAAAATAAAACAAAGGCAGACAAAGGACTACAGATAGAGGGCGCTAATCATCTAAAATAATAGATGGAATACGACCGATTAACCAGAAGAAGAAAATATGCGTAAGTGAATTCAGCCATTCTTCTAGTTGAAATATGTCGCGTCAGAAATGTTCAAGATTATATATATATATATATATATATATATATATATATATATATATATATATATATATATATATATATTACTTTTTCAAATTTCCTTGACATCGCTGAAAGTTTAACGCTTAAAAAGAAAAAACAAAAACCTGTTAACTATAACACAAAACAATATATGCAGATGAATTGAATTAATTGTCCTGATTATAAAACAGCTTCTTTCAAAAAATGTGCCTTTTCACTGGCATCAAAATGTGATCGCATGCTATTCACGTCATTCACAAAATGTTTTCAGCACGTGAGGATGTCGAATTAGGCAGTGCAACCAGGTCATAATCCTGTATACAGTACTTCACAACATATCAAAGTGGTGTATTATTACAGAGGAAGAAGTGGATTTAAGCAACACAACATGAGAAATAACTAAAACCGTGCATTCCGGTATTACAGACAGTCAGACATGTGAATGAGTCAAATGGTTAAATTAAATGTATAACGCAAATTATAGTACAACTAAACATAAATCAGGCGTATACTATGTACTGTACTTTATAGAACACGGATTCTACCCATGTAACACTTTCAATTTAGATGCATTATATTATAGAAAAATACTGTATAGCAATTAATGAAAAGCCAATATAATTAAAATAATTAATTATGTATATAAATCTGGAAAGCAAATCCCAGATAATGAAAATGATGTACAGAATAGTTAGATCTGAAAATAACTAATTTCCACAAAAGCTGTTCAAAATGGCCATTGCTTCTTAAATTTCTAGCAAAAATATTCTGATGTAAATTGTCTTAGTTTCATTGTCGTTAAATATGCACTGCATATTATGAGGGCCTCTAGTGGTTGCAAACGGTAATACAATATTTGATCTCACAAATCTATACTAATTAACCACATAAGAAAGTGATTATATTGTGGTTAATATGGCTGTGACGGTGTGAAATTGGCCACACAACACCACTGTGATTTTACCCTGCCCTGAAATAAAAAAAAGGATGCTGCTACAAACAGATTATTTTTATTTGTCTGTTTATAAGCATGTAAAAATAAAAAAAAAGAATAACAGATACTATAAAATTAATATAAATTATATGTATTTATTTATAAGATGAATGTGCGCGGTGCTGTTCATGTCTGTTGCAAACACAAAAGGAATGTTATTTATATACAGTAGATGCTGCTTGGTAGCCATCAAAAAGTTGTCATTGTCTGAAAGTTGTCAATAAGCGAAAAACCATAGGATAGGATTGGTTCCTGTAAAAATGTTAATAACCAAAAGTTGTCTTTATCAGAGTTGCTAATAAGCTGCATCTATTGTATAAACTATATATCTGTTTTTAATATTTATCTGTACGAATTGACATCATGTCTGATGATTTGAATTGTGACAAATATAAATTATTTCAGACAAAATAGAGCAATGCATAAAATGAAAATTAACATGGATACTAAAGTTGCAAGTCCATTATTAAAAATGCATTGTCTATTTATTGTCTGTACCTATTAATTAATAACTGCCTCATTTAAAAAGATGTATTCCTTTAAGAAGCTTGTCATAGATGAAAGTCTGTTTCATATCCTTTCTCCTACATGTATTGTTTACGCATTATTAAAAGTGTCTATTAAAAATACAATGTCTATTATTGAAAATAGTGTCAATTATTAAAATACTGTGTATATTTATGTCTTATTAATTAAAGCAACTGCTTCATTTTAAAATATGTACATGTACGTCTCTTTTTTAAATGTTCAGCTTGTATTTATATTCTTAGCTCAGTTCTCAGTTACGGTTGCAATTCATGACTGAACAGTTTTGAATAACAATAGTAGTTAATGTATCTTACCTATGTCTTACTTGTGTCATGAATGACCAGTTTGTTAAGATTGAGGTTGGAACGAGTGTCAGATTTCAATTAGTTTGTTAATTATTGTGTGCACTGAATACTGTTATTTTTATGAATGTGTGTCGCTGTTTTTTTTCTTATTTTTCTTATCTCTGCATGTTTTGCTTTTGTTTTATTCACTAGGCTAATTGTTGATTTATGATGCTTGAGCACCAGTACTTGACACAGATTGAGATTGCTTACGGCCGACTCTCACGTGAACTATCACACGTGTTTTCACCTAACCTAATCTACCCTTCACAGACAATAAAAAGAGGGCTTTGACTCGCAGGAACAGAGAGAAACATAAACGAACGGTGCTAAGGGAAGAGGAGTACAGACCAGCAAGCGCTACCTGCGTACTAGTGGATCAAGTGTGCAGGTGGATAAGAGCTTGTGAGCGGAGCCGGTGAAAGAAAACAAATCCACACACCTTTAAAGACCAGGAATGCTAGAGAGGAGCACGGAGATTGGAAGAGACGCGACCAAGGCAGCAGGCAGGGAAGTACATCACAGGAAGAGCTGTGTGTATCTGAAAGTTATACTAATTAGACTATTCTGTGTTAAGCAAATAAACAAAAGAAGCAATACTGTATTGTCTGATCTATGAAATTCCATCTTTTTAAAGAAACTTGTGTACCAAATAAAACATGTTTTATAATTGTGTTGTGTGGTCCTGGGATCAAAGAGGATAAGTGTTACCAAGCGCAGTCCGTTTATAAGAATCACATCTGTCCCACGTGTTTTGATTCTTAAAAGCGGACCGATGTGATTATTGTGGTGCAGAATCAAACTTAGTATGAGAAAAAGAGCTTGTTTGCTGGCTGCAGGATAATGGTTTGACCACTAGATGTCACCAGTTCCCGCATGCACGTCCACGAAAAATCCACAGCTGCTTTCATTAACGAATTATGGATGATAATTGGTTAACTGCTTGTTAAAGTTAATGACACTTCGATAGAAATGGTTTAGCCGATTTTGTGGTTTTTTTGGGGGGGCGGTATAGAGGCGTAAGGAAGCAGAAGTAACAAAAATAAACCAAAACTCGAGTAAGATGTACTGTTAAGTTAGAGTTTAAGTTTATTTTGTTTAGCGGTTGTTTCGCCACGCAGTGTAAGATAAATAAAACTAACACCGGTTTAAAACTGTCAAGCAAGACTCCAGCATGATAATTTATTGTCCTGTCACATTACAATTAGCAAAAGCGTGACATTAGCAGTTTAAATACGGTATACAGATGTCAATGGGGCTCAGTCAAGGAGGACAATACATCAAAACAAGTCCTCGTGGGGCAGCAGCTTGTTAGATGATCACGATTATGTTTACTCAAGGCTGCAGAATCCTATTTTACTACAGTATACTTGAGAAGCGATCATCTCGTGAGGGTGCCTAGTTTAACTAACGTGCGGTGTTCCGTGTAATGGCCTTTATATTAAAATGACATTACAGTACAGCATTTTACTGTAGGGACTGCCACTGCATTTAAATATCCACGGTTTACTTATTTTCTGTAGTGATACAAATCTCACAGTTTTATTAAACGAAGATGCAAAGCGCTGCAATTCCCCCCCCCCCCTCACACCATGCCGCAATCCCACTTCCGCTACATGCATATCGCACAGTAATACTACTGTACTCGGTATGTATTAAATGAATGTATATTCACTTTATTGGAAGGCATTTTTCACTAACCGAGAACACAAAAAACATACCTGCACAAAGCAGTGGTGCAGTCACCTTTGAATAAAAACAATGCAGTGTTTCCTGCATCATTGCACTGCCTACATGCCTAATCACGCAAATTCAAAAACCGCATTTATTGGCTGTACACGTCATTGCACTTGATCAAGTACCGTATTACATGTAGTCAGTTAGTCCCGATGTGATTCTTATAGCAGATTGCTTGATTCTTACAAGCCGATTATTTTACGTTGGTTGGTATAGGAATGCGTTTGTTCCAGTGGTTTTGATCACTATATGCGGTTGATTCATATGTCAGTAATTCTTATAAATGGACTGCACTGTATTAGATGCCTGATTAACAGAATATACCAAAATTACAGGATCTGGTGCCCGTACTTTTCACCATGTGGCGTAGTTGGGCTACCTAGTGTGATTGGAATAAATATACTTACCCACTATTTACTTGTCCATCATGACACTTCTATCCTCTTAAACTTTATTTGATTTATGGATATCAAAAGATCATCCCATGAAAAAATGAAAAGGGACATATTACTATTTTTTTCAATGTTGTCACAACCTCCTGAAGCATTATACTGTAGTACTAGGGGCAGCAGTGTGGAGTAGTGGTTAGGGCTCTGGACTCTTGACCAGAGGGTCATGGGTTCAATCCCAGCTGGTGGACACTGCTGCTATACCCTTGAGCAAGGTAATTTACTTAGATTGCTCCAGTAAAAACCCAACTGTATAAATGGGTAATTGTATGTAAAAAATAATGTGATATCTTGTAACAATTGTAAGTTAATATTGTCTATCCTTGACAACCAAACCACGCCCCAGTCTTGACTGCTCATGAATATGCATGAGTGCAGCGGTAAAGAGCTCTTGTCAGGCCAGGTGAAAACATTGATCATAGAAATAATAACAAGTATGTGTTAAGGAGGGGTGTCTCTAAATAAATCTAGATGAATCCACGCTGTGTACTGGAATGCCTTGGATTCCCATGATGCACCGGTTCGAGAGGGATGGGGGGAAAAAAAGGCGGAGTTGACGTGTATTTAGAAGATCTTTGGTCATTTAGAGTTGAATACCAAGCAAAATGATCCCAAGCAAGTAATGCAGATTGTTCCACCCTTATATTTAACCCTTATATTCCACCCTTATATTTAACTACCCCCACCACCACACACACACACACACACACACACCCCAATCCACCAAATAAAAATACAAAACATTTTCACAATTAACTAATAATATATGACCATCTTTAGCAGCACATTGTTGGATCAATCATTTTGGTTCTTGCCAGGTCAATGGTACTTCGAGAGCGGCAAAAAAAGAGGCTATTTTGACCTACTTGCGATTCAAGGATTTTCTTCAAACACAACAAGAACCAATATTGTTTAGTTCTATACATTTTTGGCTAGCTGCAGTTAAACATTTTAAAAAAACTGAGGGAAAGTGGTGGTGATGTTTTTAAAAAAGGCCTCACACAGCATACTCCAAGTGAATTGCTAATGTAGCGGAACTTCTCTCATTCACATCATGGCTTGTTGGCATTGCTGGTTTTGTTTTCATAGCCGCTGCTGGAAAAAAAGCACTGTGTAAGAAAGTGACTAAGTCCTGTGAATCCTTTATCTCCTGAGAAAGCAGGGGTAGCCTAGGAGTGGTGACAGTCCTGTTGTAGACAGAAAATCCTTGGTCAACAGAAGATCTGCTAAAATCTTCCAAAGCACTCCAACTAATTATGTGTATATATATATATATATTGCTTTTAATCAGCTAAATCACCCCTTAGGGCAAAAGTAATTAATTGGGGACATTGATATGGTCATCAACAGGCAGTGGGGAGCAATCGCAAATAGGTACATCTAGTTATTGTTGTTGTTTTTCCACATGGTGAAAGAATTTTCCTATAAAGTTTGGTGCTTTTACAGTCTCATTATACATGGTGGTCGTGCAAGACCCATGTATAATAAGATTAGGTGGTGGTGTGAGACCTGTGTATAATTAAGATTATCTGTGTATAATCAGTTTGATAAAACTGCTAAACTCAGTTTTTTTTAGAACAAACTCGGTACATGAACACAACAAAACACTGTCAATAACAAAACAAACAATCGCCTGCAGATTTAAAGTTTTATTAGAGCAGAAAAAGGCAAGTACTCTTAGAAAGCAGACAACGAAATCATCCAACTCCACCCTCCAAAAAAAAAAAAAGAAGCACATTTTGTATTCCAATTCTTAGTAATAATACAGTTAATTGTACCATTGTAAGTATACTCACTTGTGTGTTTTAAACAGTACATTTAAATGCAGAATGACTTGGCCTTGGAAAATGTATATAAAGCTTGCAAGGTTTTCAAGCAGGAAATCTATAGTATCATTAATGCAGTTCCAAGTACACTGCATTTATTCACGGGATGCTCCGAAGGATGAGGCTGTGCTCCAACTATTTTTATTCTACTTTTATTTTTCTTCAACCTTTGTTTGGGTTCAATGTTTTGGAAATCTATAAGATTTTGTATTATAATACAAATTATGTAACTCAAGATTGTCCTGACTGAAAACAAAGAAGTGTTCTAGTCAAAATATTAT
Organism: Acipenser ruthenus; assembly: GCF_902713425.1. NCBI lineage: Eukaryota > Metazoa > Chordata > Actinopteri > Acipenseriformes > Acipenseridae > Acipenser > Acipenser ruthenus. The sequence goes on along the minus strand of NC_081191.1, from coordinate 81,647,127 downwards.
TAAAAAGGCTCTACAGTGTGTACTTTGTGATGATTCAAATATAAGGTTGTAATTTATTTACAACAATGAATTGAATGTTACAAATTGTATCATAGTTCTTCTTCTTGGTTGTAAAAATGTAACTAATTTTACAGTACTGTGAAATTTTCATCAGAATCATGTAACAAGAATCTCAATCCTAAAATGCAAAAGTAAAACCAATTACAACTGCCTCTATTTAAAGCTACCTAGAAAAAGTAAAGTAGCTCATAAAGCATCTCGTTTTAGAGAATCAGCCCTGAGCCTGTAAAGCCACCGTTCTGTTTTGAACAGATATAATTCTTCTTATATTCTTGTAAAAAGAGTTTAAAGACATACTGTAATAACAGCCTTGCTGTGAATGCAATCTGGCGTCAACATACAATACAGCAGTGCTTCTCAAACCTGGTCCTCAGGGACCCCTGTGTCTTCTGGTTTTCATTCCAACTGAGCTCTCAATTACTTCGCTAAACCCTAATCATTCATTTTAATTAGGCCTTTTTAATTGTTCTCGCCTCCTAAAAAGTTGCAGATTTCAAATTCCTTAAAAATGTTATTGTTAAATTGAAATCTCCAACTGTTTAATTATTATTATTATTATTATTATTATTATTTATTTCTTAGCAGACGCCCTTATCTAGGGCGACTTACAATCGTAGCTGAAAACGATTAAAAATGCCTAATTAAGCGAATTATTTCAATTAAAAGTTTAGTTAAATAACGGAGAGCTCAGTTGGAATGAACCAGGAGACCCAGGGGTCCCTGAGGACCATGGTTGAGAAGCACTGCTTAATACAGTATATGTTGCAATAAAAATATTTTAATAAATTGAACAAAAACTTTTTTTTTTCAAAAGTACTTTGCGAAATAAATAAACGTGTTAGTTATACCTTTTCTACAATGTATGTTTTGTTTAAAGCATATTATCTAAATGTATTTTTTTTCTCTCTAATTCTAATTCACACCTTTTTATTTAGTTCATGGATAATAAACAAAATAATAATATCAGTATGAATAAGAATCTATCTTGACAAATGGCCATGAGGTATATAAACAGTATGTACAGAATCATATATAATAAATGTCAAGAAATATTTTATTGAAAATGTAAGTGGCATTTAAGATCAATCTAATTAGGTAACCAAATGATGTGTTAATATCATGGTAAAATACATTAATTACTGATTTACAGTATGTGAATGTGGCAGCGATGGGGTTAAATCTGTCAATGCCAACAATCACAGCCATTTCACAATTGGGTAATTGAGTGCTAATTGGGGAATGGCTACCTATATAAAAGGAAGCAAAATCCTTTGTGTGGTGAAGGGAGTTTGGTGGCTGGCCACACCCTTTATTTTGGCCCTTGTGTTTATTTTTGTTAGTTTGTGTACTTTGGGGTCTATTCTGACTTGATTTAAGCACGGTTTACACCCTGGGAGAAGGGCTTACATGCCCATGAATGGTAACTACAATACCACATGTGGGTATGTAAGCCCTTCTTCCAGCGCGTAAATTGCGTGTAAAACAAGTCAGAATAGATCCCTTTGTGTGGAAAACTGGAGCTTTCTGTCTCTGGGTCTCTTCTCTGCCGGTAAAAAGCCTAGACCGTGATGCCACCCTGTCACAGTGAAATAACTTCTGGCGTCCACACAGAGAGACAGTTTTACAGAGAGAAACCTCTGTATATGTATATATAATACTCTCCATAACTTATATTAAACAATGCTATATGGCTTGCCTTTGAGTTTAGTCTGTATAATTTGTGTGTTTATTTTTTACTTATTGCATAACAGACAATGCTGCATGATTCCGGATTGTGATAAGCTATCCTTATACGTGTGTTAAAAATGAACATACAAATCTTATTAGGCCCTCATCACTTTTGTAATAAAACACTGGTGTCTGTGTTTTTATTTATTTTTTCTGTTTAAAACATCAATTATTGCTGTTGTATTAAACTAAACCGTTTTCTAATAAAGTAGCATTTAAATACTGCACTTAGTTATTTTAAAATTCTTAATACTTAAAAATATGTTTTAGATTCTATCAATAGAATGTAAAACATATAAATGACATATAACTATTTTCCCTGAACAGCCAATCATAAATTATGATTTTAGAATTTTGAAGTACATAAACTCTTCTTATAGTCAACACTTTAAAAGAAACAGAAGGTCTACATATTGCAAAATGACACTCATAAAATTGAATTGACACAAAAAAGAGAATGTAAGTTCACCTAATCAGACTTGCTTTAAGTCCACATTCAATACGTTGTCTATTTGTGTTAATAATACTCAGCAATTAGAAATGTACCTTACAAATGTACTCTATTTAATAGGCTGTGTTTATTCACTAATAGTAATAATAATAGTTCTTTTTTTAAAGTCTTGTTTTTATTTCTCATTTCATTATCTAATAGTACAGCAGTATTTACAAATATTAACAAGGAGAATGGCCTACGCAATTAGGACGTTTTCAATCAATACATCAAGGCTGTTGTTGAGTGTCTGACAGTGCACTTCACATGACAAATGTTTAGTAATTCAGACATGCATTTAGTGCAAATGTTTTAACTGAAAGTGCATAGCTGACCAGTCAAGCGGAAGCGCTCATTTCTTTAACATAAATTGGATTTCTAAAAGCATGAAAGCAAATCATTATTGAAGAATCTTAGACAAGTAGAGTGTAGTATTTAGTAATAGATACATATATACAACATATGTAATAACATTAAAATACATCTCACAGCAATCATTAACTATGGCGTACTTCCAATTCATAAATACATATAACAAATATATTAATGTTTTTTTTTTTTTTACAGAATTTTGGTTAGCTACATAACTTTTCACCCACAGCACTGACCTTCACTTGAACAAATGCTTTTAGCAGTTTATGATATAGTACTATCAAATACTGTGTCAAAGGTTTAAAATAACAGCAATGCATGTGATTGCATTGAATCCACATTTTAGTCCTTTGCACTGGTTTGTCACAAGTATGTTGCAATACCAAGGAATTTAGCAGAACCTCTCGTACCTCTTACTGAACTTCAGGCTTCTGACATCAGTATACATGGTTGATTGCGAATGTTCCAGAAAAATCTTTATTCCTATAAGGCTGTAGATTCTTGAGTTTGAGGATTGATCATTAAATTAAAAAAAAAACAAAAAAACATTGATGGTTCGTTAAGTCTGTGAAGTTGATGATGCTCCACCCTGGACTGGATATTCAGCCTGACCTGGATTATTCAGAAACTGTCCTGTAGCTCCAATGTACAGCCTGGATCGCATAGGCCATTTCTGCAAAGTAAAGAAACAATAGTTTACATATAAGCAAGCCTACATTGTGAAAGTTTATTTATTGTGCAATAAAAAAAATTAAAAAAATTAAAAAGGAATTTCAAGCAACTGCACAATTTGTATTCCCTGGCAACTGTTACAGTAACATTACCTTATACGTAAAAATCTGCTCAGAACATGACACTTGAATCCTAAAGTATGGTGTTGTGAAATCTAATAAGCATTATGCTATAAATTTGTATGCAACATAAAGCTGTGATTGATCAGTGGTAAAATACTCCACTTACTGTATGTACTGAGCATCTTTATGTGCGTTCAGGTGTGTCTAATATGCTACAAACCCTTGCAGACAACATTACCTTTTGTTTTAAATGTTCCAATGGAAACAACAGGACATAGTTTTGTCAAATAATATTGTTTCCTCCGACTAACTGTGTATAAAACGTGTGTGTAAAATGTAACAAAAAAAATAAACTCTAGTTTTGTACACCATACCTAATTAATAGTCACTTTTTTTAATATTAAATATTCTTGTTCAATACCACACAAGCCAAATACAGAGTTTATGAAAACAAAATGTAAAACATTGTAAAACAAAATAATGGTACAACCTACGTGCACTGGAGTAAAAATATCGTTAATTTGGCACTAAATTTGGTTAGTCTAAATTTGGTTGCCTATATTTTATCAGGTTACCCTCAATATCATGTCATTCTTAAGGTATAAATACATTTGTATGGAGTTTCAGTTTATATTTACACAAGCATTTTAGTATAAAGACTTATCATTAAGTCATTGTTTAAAATTACTTTGAATATGTTGAACGTTTTATTGTAACGAGTTGTGCTTTATTTACATTTTTTATGAATAAGAGAAGAACAAAAAAGTAGATGACATATTACACTCGTAATAATTGCACTCTAAACTCATCACTGGAGTCACACAATACGAATCAATGATGCAACTAAGGAACAAATAAATTCTAGAAATTACAGGTCCAATATTAACTCATACAGTAACACAATATTGTTTTTAATAAAGGCTATAGTGAAAACAAACTATTTAGAACACTTACTGAATAATACTATTACATATCAATTATTAATAAATACATACAAAAACAACCTTCCTATTTCAAAATAGAATTCATTGAGAAAAATAATAATAAGTCCTTACTACCTACTGTATTAAATAAATAAATAAAAATAGTCCTACCAATAGCGTACTTACTTTTACAGGGTGCAAGTAGCCGTCTCCTTTGAGAGAGTGTAATACATCAGCATGCCTGGTCCCCTCGCCCTCCTCCATCCCCTCCTCTTGCAGGGTCCTGGTCAAATGGGCAATATATGTGGTGGCCAGTAACAAGACGTCGAGTTTGGACAGCTTCGTGTCTGGAGGAACGGAGGGCAGAGTTCGCTGCAGTTCCAGAAAAGCGTGTCGCAGTGTCTGAACTCGATTCCTCTCCCGAGCCGCGTTTGCAGCTGCAGGCCTGCCCCTGCCACCAGCGTTACGTGTGAGCGGGTCCGAGCGCCTTGTGTCCGATGAAAGGAGCGAGTCAATGTCAGGGTCGGGGCTCGAGTTGGAACTGCAACCGGGACTCTCATCCATTATTTTCACTGAAACATTCCCACTCTCCATAGGGGATTTCTCACTCTCCATGGGTTGCAACTCAGTCTGAAATAATAAGGAGTTTGATTTGATACGAATCTATTTAAAACTGAGTTTAATATTTAAAAATAAATAAACAAATAAATACTGATCATTTTAATAAAAAATGGCCAATACGAATAAGGTCGTTTAGATAAGGTTCACTATCCAACTTCATAGGCCTATTTCAAGTTTTAAATAAAGTTTTAATTTGCAAAAGTAATTCAATAGATACCTAATTAATGTAAATCAAAATATTACGCATACTTTTACACATTAAAGGTTACACAAATAAAGTTTTTTTGTCCTTAAAATCTATAATTGTAGTCAAACGAACAGCTTTTACAATATACAGAATTACTTTGTAAGTAGCTGTATTAAATATAAACATCTTTAATGCTTTAGCTTAGCCATTTGACGATATAAGCTATACTACTACTACGACTACTACTACTTTTTTCTCCGGCCGACTTTGGGCGTCTGGTGCACCGGCTGCCATTGAGCAGTCGGTGTAGTCCACATACTGTCCCTTAAATAGGACTACTGTGAGGTCGCACTTTCTGTGAGCTCCTCAGTTTACACATTAAAAACATATAAAAACAGTTATTTCAACTTTTTATTTTGGAAAACTTTTTATAATTTAAACTACTACGACTACTACTAGTACTACGACTATAGCCTCCACTGAAAGATGCGAATTGGTTAGCCATTACATTAAAACATCATGTTCTAAAACAATAAACACTTAATATGATGGTTGGTTATGCATCCTTTAGAATTCTAGTCATTTACATTTCCAATCCAGTTTATAATTTAAAATACATTTCCTGTGTCCTATTATTTATCACTACAAAACCTACACCGTAGGAACGTTTGTATTTGATATCTTACTTTGAGGTTTCCCGTTTGCAATGTGCTCGTGTAAAGTTGCATTTAGTGCAGTCTGTGCAAACACTGGTTCCCCTCCAATGAGCCCTTCCCTGTTTTGCAGAGTAGAAGTCTTCTGCTGTTTTGACTCCTGTAAAATGGTGTAGTTCCCAAGTACAGTGTGCTTTATAAAGCAGTGTTTGGTGGTGGCTGGATTGCAGGGTGCTGCTGTCTGTGTGTATGAGAGTTGAGATCTCACCTGAATGAGGGTATTGGTCTCTAGAGCCTCTAATTTAATGGAAACTCATAGAGTTGACAGCTAGTTCACTCCAGAGTAATTAATCACAACCCTTTAATCTCTGTGGCAGGAGAAAGAGTCCCACCCACGCACCCTGCTTTCTTTCCCAATTTATTTTAACTAGAGAGGGGGGCTTTAAATGTTATTCTTCCACCAAAATTCTACATGATATAACACAGTATACTGCAATGCATTTACTTATTCATATGCAAGGTAAAGTGCCAAATTGACAAATATATCATAAAAGACCCCATGACCCAATATGTTTCACTGGCTTTGGGTGATTTTTCTATGAAATGATGCACCAACCCAACACCAGTTTTATATTTTAATAACACAAGGAAATGCAGCCATGTTTTTAAATTGACTATTAATCGACAGATATAAAGAAAATAATTTAAAAAATGCATTATTTATTATCAATCATTGTTACATTATCAATAATAGCAATCTTGTCTTAAGAATCTTCTTCTTCTTCTTCTTCTTCTTCTTCTTCTTCTTCTTCTTCTTCTTCTTCTTCTTCTTCTTCTTCTTTTATTGTGGTAGAGTATTGTTGTTGCCTACTTTGACTGTTATTTATTACAAAAGTATGTGACTGGTGAACACTCCCAAACAAATATCTAATGCATAAACAAGAGCAATGAATCCCACATAAACACATTAATTATTTAAAGTATAAGTTGCATATATATTATTATAAAAGCAGGACTTAATTTAAAACAGCTTATTTTAGTTAGCCTGTACCCCTTAGTTTGATATTGCAATGTCGAATTGGCAGTAAAAAAAAAAAAAAAAAAAAAAAAGTGTAGCTTCTCATAATCATGGCATTTAATTCCCCGAGTTAAAGCTAATAAATAAAACCTAAAACTGCAATAAACATTCAAACATGAGGAAATACTTGCGAGCCTCACAAATTAATCACTCTGGTTTCCACAATGTCTGCTAACGGAGATCCCGGCAAATTAATGAATAGAATTATTCATACCATGTATACTTTAGACTGTTCCTAATAACATTGTTTTTGTAAGGATGAAGTAACAGTTTTGCCCCAGGCCACTTATTATAAAGTTAAGCAAAAAGGTTAACTAAGCTTTTTCATTAATTACTACACGTCTTTCCAGGGTTATACTCGCGTTGTTTTGAAAGACCCCATCAAAGCTGCTGTGGGAATTAAAGGCTGTATGATAATATAATAACCTCTTTAGTTACGCGTCGTCTTTCAAGGGGTGTTATGCTCACATCATGCACTCGACCTGTCAAACCGTCCCATTAATTTACATAGAGAAACAGATAGATAGTTTGGCTACAATATAATAAAAGACAAGAAGAAAAAATCCACACAAACACAATATTTTGTATTCAAGTATGAATTGAAACAATACCTGCAACAAACCCGAAAATAGAATTTCATAAAATATGCATGCATTACTACTGTTTAAAGATTAAACGCTTTTGGACATTAATGAAGAGCCCCGATTTTTAGGCCTATTTTCTTTTTTTTGGTTTGAACATTAATATTGCAATTTTGAAAATAGGTATAATGAAGCTAATAATAACCTATTGTATATTTATACAAATGACAGCGAAATATCAATATTTAATTTGTATCTTAAACACGTAATAATTACGACTTATTCAGTCCTATATATTTCTCTGCAAAAGTAGGCTGAACAATTTGCATGCGATAATTTCCTCTTTTGGGAAACGCAATGCCTAAACCAATATCCGTGTTGTGTTGCTTTCTCCAATTTGTAAGTCAGAGCTAGTTGGATGCACCGATAATACATGAAAATGTAAAATCAAGGAAATAGCCTACAATAACTTTTAATTTAAAATACTAAAAGTGATTGCCTATGATGCACGCCCGTCAAGAAACTACCAACTATTTGTCATATTTGCTCAGCAGAAAACCCTAAACCGACTTGCACATGTAAGAATTTTTTTCTGTTATTTTATAACTCAGATTATTATTTTTTTCTTCAACCAATTCTGAACAGTTGGTGATATATTAATGCAGTAATGCATTGTCCTTACAGTATGTTAAATATGGGAAAATGAGAAGCATAACTATTTTCACACTGGATTGAAAGGCGTGTTTGTTAGATAGCGCATATGGATGTGCAGATTAAATATGGCAATTCTAAGCGTATTGTTTATGATGCAGGGTTACTATCAAAATAGGACAATTAAGATGAAATACTACTTTTAAAAAATATACTTTAGAGAAAAAAAAGATGAAAAAAATTACTGGTGTAATGTCAATTTTTGGTACAGGTGTAGTGTCAGAAAGTGGTACACCGAATGTGATACGCATACCAAATCGACTCATGTGATGTCAGGCTTTGGTACATGTGCAACGAATTGCGATCTGATGGGTGTTTTCCTGTTGTCAAACAGAAGTGCATTTACCATTAATTATGCATTATTTTTTTGCAAACTTAAATTGGAAACAGACAATTAATTTCTCAAAAAAAAAAGAAATCAGGAAGAACAAGACAAAATAAGAAGTCCACCGCAAAGTTGCAGAAGTAACAAAATGAGCAAGCGCCATATGATAAATATTCACATACTATTTTCTTAATGTAAAATAGTATACCTTCCATTTCAAAAACAACAGTGTGGAGTAGTGGTTAGGACTCTGGACTCTTGACCGGAGGGTTGTGGGTTCAATCCCCGGTGGGGACACTGCTGCTGTACCCTTGAGCAAGGTACTTTACCTAGATTGCTCCAGTAAAAACCCAACTGTATAAATGGGTAATTGTATGTAAAAATAATGTGATATCTTGTAAGTCGCCCTGGATAAGGGCGTCTGCTAAGAAATAAATAATAATAATAATAATAACATGAAGTACTAAAATAATGTAATATAATTAACATTACTTATTTTTAAACTAATATCAACAACATGATCGGAATTCACACCTACTACTACTACTACTACTACTAATAATAATAATAATAATAATACACTTGCAAAACAATTTTACAAAGCTGTCCTTAAGGGTTACTATATGTCAAGAAAACACCACGCTTCAAAATAAAAGACTTGCAGTCAGTGTACAGTTGTCTTTTTATCTTGTTTTTTTTTTTTACCTCTCTATTGTACACTTTACCGTTGGTTAACACCAGCTGTCTGTATTTAGTATAAAACTAATTATTAGACGTGCAGTAAAATGTAACTTTACAAAACACAAACTTTCTCATCCAAAAAAAAAGTACAGTAGCAGTTTTTGATGAACGTCCTTGATCTTTACGGGCAAAAAATCCGGGCCTGTGCAGTGCAGGGTGAAATAGTTTGAGCATGCGCAGTACACAAAGAATATTTGATAGGTAGCATACATTGATGTGACACTGGTACAGTGGTACAAAATAAACATAAAAAGATGCCTCAAGCAGGACAAAAATGTTGAAAATACAACTGTCTGTGCCTTTTCATGCTATGCCGTATAACTACTCTATTTCTACAGGCTAATATATATATTTTTTATAAGCACTACTGTTTGAAGGTAGAAAATATTTATACAAAATAATAATATATAAAACAATTTAAGCATATTAATTCAAATAGATCTAGCTGTACAATGCAAATAGCCTACATAGCCTACAACATAGTTTATTTTAGAAATGATACATAAAAAAGTGAATTAACCGTTTTGGAATAAACTATCTTGATAGACTATGATTTGTTAACTAGTATGTATGCAGTTTTTCAAATATACCCAACTGTTCTTTCGTTGAAAACATTCCCTGGCAAGAAGGCTTAATATCCTTCAACTTAAGAGTGTGGCAACGTTTACACCCGAAACCAAATGTCCTTTTGCATAAGGCTCAATACGAAGCTGAATGTCTGAAGCACATAATAAACAAGTCAAGCTTTAGTTAAACATATGCACTAAAGTAAAGTGATTTAAGTTACAGTAGGAAGTGACTATGCCTTTTTTGATTCAGCGAAAATCAAATATGCAGTTTTGACAGTGTGAAACGTGACCCAAACTGTTTGCTTTTAATCTGGTTTACAGCAAGGCTAAATAGAGGAGGTTCATCACCTAGTTTATAACCAGAAATAAAACATAATTTGTGCTGATGGAAAGGTATCAGGGAAAGCATCTCTAAATGTTTCGACCATATGGTTTCAATGGAGTTAGAAGTAATCTGAAATAAAAATAACAGAATTGTCGTTGTAAGGTGTGGAAAATAAAGGCCAGTTGGAAATCTATATATTTTTATTAAAGTGAAATTAAAATAATATGTAAATTACAGTATTGCTGACTTGAACTCAGAGCTCATAAACTAAAAAAAAATGCAAAATTTAAAAGGCATCTGTATGCATTATGTTTGGTCAATAGCAGAGTTATAGATCTGTCAGAATACCAGTACATTCCAGTTATCTAGTGTTGTGGAGTGCATTCATGGTTTCCAGAGAACTCCCATAAGCCTTCAATACGGCTGCTACTAATTGATAGCAACTGAAGAACCAAGCAATTTATCAAGAGAACAGTTATTGTCAAATTCTGAAGAAATTTGAAAACGACAAATAGTTCAAGTTATTAAGAGTATGAATGTGCGGGTAAGCAGAGGCATCCTGTCTGCCTGTCTCTCCGTCCATATGGCACAATAAAGTCTATAACTAAAGAAATGCTTATTCAATTATGATGAAACTTGTTCTGGACATACTTTAGACCAAGCTAGTGAGAGTATCAGAATCTAGGGGATATGAAGGCACCTCTCCATCTGTCTGCATGTCAAAATTGACATTAATTGCTTGGGTTTCATGAAAGATCAGGTTTAAAAGTTTTATGGAGGTGCTATTGAGATCCTCCCATTAAGTTTATTAAAATATACCTGTATGTCGTTAAAATAAAAGTGAATCATTTATTGATAGGAAGTTCATGGGACATGAACAGCTTCCTACAAAAAAAAATGTTGAACTTACTTTCCATTTCCTGCTGTTGTCGTCATGAATACAAATTTGTATTTGTAGTTTTGGTAGAGTTTTAGATTTTCACTTTGTTTCTAAGGCAGGACAGTGATGTCAGACCTTCTTTCTTGGTCCCACCCCTTAGTTACTCTTTATTATGACTGATGCTTCCATAGTCCAATGTAATTTTGCTGCTTATTGCACTTCACTAATAAAAAAAAGTTTATTATTTATCCTTGTTTTTCCTTGAAACACAAAGGCAACACAAAGTGTAAGAGCAACTTACAGTTAAAAGTTCATTTTTGTAGAATGTGCTTAAATCATACTTAACAACTAACAATCAAAAGGATTGAACATTTGTTTTTGGTTTTTAAGGCACTGCAATCCCATTTACGTACACAGCCTCTTTTTAAATAGGTTTTTTAAAAATTCAAAATAAACACCATCAATTTTTGCAATAAAAGACAAACCGCAAAATTGGTGTATAACGTAATAGTCAGTGCGTTCACAATTAGCAGCCATTTAAGTTAGCAACCAGTTAAGACAATTTAATGGCACACTGATAAAAGGGGGTTAACAGTATTAGAATTACATTTAGAATGTTGCCTTATGGCTTTGATATTTGTACATGTACAATGAGACCAGAATTATAAAAAAAAAAAAAAAAAAAAAATCTGTTCTTGCACTTAAATTGGAAAAGAAGTTGTCAACTTAGTTTAGATGACCACAAATGCAAGTTTTATTTCCAAAATAGTCATAATAAAATCTTGAGGATAACGGTACTATATAAATGGGAAAAGAATAAGGGTTTAGCGATTCATTCCTTTAAACAAGACACTAATCTAATTAGAACGTACATCTGCGGTCTTGAAAGTGGTCAAAAGAGACACTTGAGTGAGGAGTGAAGGAGTCTCAGATATATCCTGCCCTGCTAGTGCAATCTGGTGCTTCTTCAAACTCAGATGTCTGTGTTAAGAAAACAAACAGAAACAAACGAGACATCAACCATCACTTTTGTCACTTACTCCATCAGGAAGTGAAATATAAATGTAAAATATGATTTTCTATTGAATTATTATAAGTTGATCATCCATTCAGTACAAACTCCACAGCCTTATTATAATCCTTTAGTCATATGAAAGGCATAGTATTATCTTAAACACACACACACAATTCCCATTCCTTGAATTCCCATCTAATACAATACACCCTAGGGATTTAAATTTTTGAATGTTAGTTGTGCATGGCAGAAAGGTTCTCCTCCTTAAATCAGATATTCCTCCCTAGTCTTCCCTACCACTTGTTATGTAAGCCTAAGTGGCTGACGTTGGCCTGTGATCAGGTGCAGAGATACATGTACAATGGCTGTGACACTCCACCAATGTACACATGTGTGTATGTATGTATGCATAGTTAATGGGTTACACATGTTGTTGCAGTAAAGCTGCTGTTTGGATCTGTTAATCTAAGAACAATGGAGTGCAATTTGCATGCACTGAACAAGCAGCACAAACACTGAGATAAAATTTCAAAAATCCAATTAGATTCCTGTCATTGCTACCAGTGAACCTTGTTTGTCTTTGTTTATTCCCTCCCTTTTAAGAAATAAACAGAAGCCCATTACAGATAATGATTGTGTTCCCAATTAACATTCACTGTATTTGAAGTATTACTAATACCTACTAAGGTAAAGGGGGTATAAGATGTTCTGGCACCTGGCTTTACATAGATGGTTGACTTTAGTCTTTGAACAAAAAACACCACTTAAATCCACCACAGGTGTCAAAGAAGAAATAATACTCTGCTGAAACATTATATGTTTACAATTACATCACAATAACAAGTTCGTTTATATTCAACAGCAGTACAGTAATTTGTTTTACTTGTTTTAGAATAACTTGCAAGACATGAAACGAAAAAAGGGAAGTCTGAAAACAAACAGCATGGACCTGATTATTAATGAACCCACACAGTGCTCCAGTTAAGGTTTTGGGTCTGGGAGTATCTTACCCTCTAATTAACACTGAGAGAGTAAAATGTATTTCCAGGGGGTAAACTGTAACGTTACCTTGAAGTCATAAGTAATCTCAATAGACACTGTACAATCTTCAATGGTAATGGGATAGGCATTAAAAAAGAGCCTTCCACTTCAACTGCAATGTTACTTTGAACTACTGTACAACCATGCGTGTGTTCTACAAGATTCTTTATTGGCTCATTTTTTTCCAGGTATCACACTGATTCTGCAAATGAATTACATTACTTATATTTTAATATTCACGGGGCGTGAGCTGGGTTGAAGAGTAAGGCAGAAGAAGCAGCAAGGAGCTGTTAGTAGGACAGAAGGTGGTCACTGACTGAGGGCGACGATGCCGACACATCCCAGGGGTAGAGGACCCAGCAACCGAAATGAGATAGACAAGATGATCGCTGACTGAGGGCGACGATGCCGACACATCTCAGGGGCGAAGGACCCAGCAATCGAGGACAGGATAGAAAAGAGGTCGCTGACTGAGGGCGACGATGCCGACACATCCCAGGGGCAGAGGACCCAGCAACCGAAAACACTAATGAGGGTTATGACTCGAAAAGCCGCCCCTCGAGAGGAGATTGGAGAGGTACCCAGCATCTGAGACTTCTGTAAGAGGCGCTCGTAAAACCCCTGATAGGCCGAGACGTCACGCTGCCTGGGACCTGAAATAAGGACAAAGCATTGCGGTTAGTATAGGACTCAGCACGAGTGACCACGTCCTGAAAGAGAGGCAGAATAGAACAGAGCCTCGAGTAAGGCAAGATGAGCGCAGGAGCTGCGACAGGACAGAGTTTGGCCGGGGGTCCGCTCTGACTCACATGGTGAGAACCCCCCTGAAGGTAAGGGAGGCGGATGCCTAGCCCTGAGGTCGGGGAAGTGAGACTCACTTGCCCCCCAGAGACGACCGATGCGAAGGCATGTAAGAAGGAGGAGGAGGGGAGGAGGAGGAAAACGAAACACTAGACAGAAAAGGTGCAGGTGATCAGGGCTTAAATAGAAAATAGATGCTAATTAACAGGAAATTAGAAAATTGGGAGATTGAAAGATTGGAAGCACCCAGCTCCACGCCCCCTGAACCACGCAAGCTAACATTTCACGGGGCGTGAGCTGGGTTGAAGAGTAAGGCAGAAGAAGCAGCAAGGAGCTGTTAGTAGGACAGAAGGTGGTCACTGACTGAGGGCGACGATGCCGACACATCCCAGGGGTAGAGGACCCAGCAACCGAAATGAGATAGACAAGATGATCGCTGACTGAGGGCGACGATGCCGACACATCTCAGGGGCGAAGGACCCAGCAATCGAGGACAGGATAGAAAAGAGGTCGCTGACTGAGGGCGACGATGCCGACACATCCCAGGGGCAGAGGACCCAGCAACCGAAAACACTAATGAGGGTTATGACTCGAAAAGCCGCCCCTCGAGAGGAGATTGGAGAGGTACCCAGCATCTGAGACTTCTGTAAGAGGCGCTCGTAAAACCCCTGATAGGCCGAGACGTCACGCTGCCTGGGACCTGAAATAAGGACAAAGCATTGCGGTTAGTATAGGACTCAGCACGAGTGACCACGTCCTGAAAGAGAGGCAGAATAGAACAGAGCCTCGAGTAAGGCAAGATGAGCGCAGGAGCTGCGACAGGACAGAGTTTGGCCGGGGGTCCGCTCTGACTCACATGGTGAGAACCCCCCTGAAGGTAAGGGAGGCGGATGCCTAGCCCTGAGGTCGGGGAAGTGAGACTCACTTGCCCCCCAAAGGATGGACCCCCGGCACCTCACGAAAACTCCCACACCGTGCGACAAACAAGAGACAGTACATGCCTACGCATAACATAAACAAAAGACCAGAAGGACAAACAGGACAAACAGAGGGAGATTAGTAATTTGTTAGTAGGATGCGACTATGTGTATACCTGCCGCTCAGTGGAGAGGAAAAAACCCCTTGAGGCCAATTAGGGGAAAACCTCTGGTGGCTCCGGCAGACAGGTAGCCCCCACTCCGGGCATGCTAGCGATTTTAAAATGGGCTGCAACTTTATGAGAGGAGAATGAATGAATGAAAGAATCCACTGCAGAAGAGGGCCAACTCCCCACACTCATGATCTGACTGTGATTGATGTTGGCCCCTGCAGCAGAGGGGGCTGTGCCTACAGAATGATTTGGGGGGTGGGGTAGGGGAGGCGTGCTCTGGAGGCGAGGTAGGTTGAGATCCAGTGACGAGTGATCCGAGGAGTGGGGTAGAGTAGAGGAGGGAGGCTTGCTCTGGAGGGTGGAGAGGTGGGTTGAGAACCAGTGATGAGAGATGATAGGAGCGAGAGGAATCAATTAACTGAGGGTCCTGGGGGGGGGGGGTAGAGGAAGGAGGCTTGCTCTGGAGGGTGGAGAGGTGGGTTGAGAACCAGTGATGAGAGATGATAGGAGCGAGAGAAATCAATTAACTGAGGGTCCTGGGGGGGGGGGGGGGGTAGAGGAAGGAGGCTTGCTCTGGAGGGTGGAGAGGTGGGTTGAGAACCAGCGATGAGAGGTGATAGGAGTGAGAGGAATCAATGAACTGAGGGTCTAGGGGGCAGGGGGGGGGTTAAGGTTTCTTGCTGGGGAGATACCTTGATGTTGAAAAGAAGGGAAGATAGGGGATTCTACTTGACAGCTAAATGAACTAACCATGCTGAAATTGATCCATCTTGGAGGTACGGCCAAATGATGAAGTACATTAGAAGCAGAAGAAACTTCGAGTTCTGAGGAGACTGAAGAAGGCTGAGATGCAGAGAAATACCTTGACATTGAAAAGAATGGGCAGATAGGGGACTCTGCTTGACCGCTGAATGAAGTGACCACGCTGAAATGGATCCGTCGTGGAGGTACACAACTGAATGATGGAGTAAAATTAGAAGTAGAAGAAACTGTGGATTATGAGCTCCTGAGAAGACAGAAGAGGGCTCAGATGCAGATGATCTCCATAGGTAGATCCTTGTATGGGGTGAAGTGGCATTTCCGAAGAGTAGAATGAGCAAACAGAGAATGTTCATTGATGTAGACAGGCGGGAAGGGGAGGCAGAAGGGAAGGCTCTTAAGAATCTCACGAAGGGTCAGGCGAACTGCTGGTATGGAGAAAATGGGGGGGGGGGGGGGGGGAGGAGAGAGAGAGAGAGAGAATCCCTACCATGGATGATGAAAGCCAGGATCTGGTTTTGTTTGAAGGAATAGGATGAATCCGATTCTGGGCACAGAAGGCTGAACACGCTGATCAAGCTGTCGAATATGAAGCTCTCGAAGAAGGGCGAGGGATGCAGACATGAAATGCGGAGCAGATTGAAGCAGGTTACTGAGAGTAGGATTCAGTCAAATAGCAGCTGATGAAGCTGGGGAGTCTGGGGGGGGGGGGGGGGGGGGGGGCAGCAGACGGGACCAGCTGACGGAACTTGGATACCGAAAGTAGAGGCCGAAGGGGCGCTGGAATTGAGGGTTGAGGTAGCGGCTGGAACTGAAAATGTGCTCCATTTTCTGGAAACAAGGGAAGAGAGGAGATGTCGACCATCCTATGTGTTAGTTAATACAGGATCGATCAGCGGTCTGCTACTATCCTGTCCGCTTGAAATGGAAAAGGTGAACTCACGTTCAGAGATTGGGTTTCACAACTCCAGTCATTCTCCTAGTAGTGGAACTCCTTAACTCATAATCAAGACGGATTTCCAGTCTCATACCACGTCTCTCACCATGCATTAATGCTGTAATATTTGAGAGGATGTGAGGACATCCGAATAGATTGCTGAGAAGGTCAAGCACCTCGTATTTTGATTAGATGGGGATTAGCATTAGCCTTGGTTGTGGAATGCTGTGGTGATCTGCATATTGGAGGAAAGCGGAAGCGTTGGAAGCTCTGGAGTAGTGCAGGTACAGATTTAAACTGTAAACTAAAGCAACTTTGCATGCTATAATAGTGAGTAGATCTGAAGAGGAAGCAGAGATCTGCTGCAGTGAGGAGCAATTAACAGAGAGGACGGGATCTGCTGAACGGTGCAGAGATCTAAAGAAGTAACGATGAAGCGCGGTCAATGATGAGCAGTGGTCTGCTGCAGAAAGAGATCTGCTGAAGCAGTGATCTGTTATTGTGAATGGTGGACTACCATTGGTAGAGTGTGGTGGTCTGCTGCAGAGCGCAGAGATCTGCTGAAGCAGTGATCTGTAATGGTGAACGGTGGACTGCCATCGGTAGTGTGGTGGTCTGCTGTAGAGCACAGAGATTTGCTGAATGCGGTGGATATTGGTCTTTGAGTGAAAAGTGATTTAGATAAAGCCAGAGATGAAGAATGCATAGAGCTGAGGCCGCTGTAGAACCTGAGAGGATAAAGAATGCGTTGCTCTGAGGCTATTGCAAAATCTATTGATTTGGTCGGGAACAGTCTGAGTGTATTGTCTAATCGCAGGGTAGGAGGACACTTGACTGAAATGATGATAGTTGTAGGACATGGTTTCCGTTTCTGACTGGCAGCTCACGTTGCTGAAATGAAAACTTGAAGGTTGAATAAAGTGCCTTGGTGAAATTTGTCGGTTTGAAGGAGAGAAGCCAGATGAGGAAGGATGAATCCGGGAACAGGAAGAGGTCACTGGGATGGAAGCCTGGTGCAGGGAAGCTGGAAGTTAATGTGACGGTAGATTCGGAGCATCTCAGAAAGCCGACAAGTGCGTGGCTTCATGACCATGTCCTCGAAGGGTGGTGGGGGGGGGGGGGGCAGGTAGAGTTGAAATTGAAGAATGTCAGTTGATATAGATAGACAAAGGATGAGGCAGGAGTGGAACTCCCGAGAATAACTGCGAGAATAAATAGAAAAGCAGTAGTGTCCGAGCTTCGTAGCGATACCAAACTTGTTTAATATATAGAGAGAGAACTTGTGGTATTATACTGCCATCCAGAGGTTATGATTGGAATTAAACCATTGACTTGAGTGAAGCAGGGTAGAATCTATGAAGTTATTACGATTAAAATCCTTGTCTATGTAGAACAACATTTGCTTATTCCCTTAGATTTAAATAATAAATGTTCTAGAGATGTTAGGACAGTTAGTCATGTATATAAATAAGTAAACGCAGTACTTAGAGGTCATGATTCGGCGCGTTGAATTCGTCTCCACCAGTTGTGAAAGCGCAGCAACAGGAAGCCGGAAGACAGCAGTACTGAAGCACAGAGCACGCAGAGCCTGATGAAGCTGCCTGGTCACCATGACAACTTACCACACCCCGCAGTCACTCAATGACGGCGTTACCGTGGTAACCGTGGTCTGTAAGGCGCCGGTGGAAAAGTTGCAGTGCAGCACTATCGTTGGAGCATGTTGTGACCAGTCAAACCACGAGCCGACACTGGTTAAAGTGGGCAGGATACGTCTTTTAAAAGGTTGAACGTAGCTAATGGAGGTCCAGGGCAGGATCTTCCGATGGAACGGTAACTGTGCTGGCTCTGTGGGATCGGGGGAGGGGCGTCTGATTGCAGGCGAGGAGTAAAGAGAGATTCCGCAGCCAAAGCTTAATGGTGGAATTAATAGATTTAAAGTAGGGCAATCGCTGACAACGTGAATGTCGATGTCTTGTCGAAGGAGCTTGAAAGTTTAGCAGAGGACCAGTCTTTCTGAAAAAGTTGCAGACAGGTTGAGTAATGACGCTGCGCTTGAACGGCGCTGTTGCTGGATGGAACAGGAAAGACAAACGTTGGAGCTCTCGAAGCCGAAAAGAGACGCTGTCTGAAAAGAAGGATCACCTGAGCAGGTAGGAAAATGATTGATAATATATCTTGGCAGCGCTGTGCAGAGAAATGACCTGCAGAGCGAGGCAACGAAGTTTAGATATTTAGCGGTGGAGCACGAAACGACGGCGTCTGAGCGTTTGCTACAAAAACGAAACACTAGACAGAAAAGGTGCAGGTGATCAGGGCTTAAATAGAAAATAGATGCTAATTAACAGGAAATTAGAAAATTGGGAGATTGAAAGATTGGAAGCACCCAGCTCCACGCCCCCTGAACCACGCAAGCTAACATTTAAATTATTAAACTCAGTGAACATGTTAAAACTTAAATATGAAGTCATACAGATAAATAAAATAAGGAAATGCATTCATAAGTTATAAAACATTTTGTTTAATATTATAGGCACCTTTTTTTAGCTGTTGTTTCTGACGATGGTTCCAGTTTGATTTGTGTCTGGACTGGGGTGTTTACGCCTCAACCTGTGTAGTTTTGAATTTCTTATTCTTACTGTGATTGGTTGCAAAGACAACAGGGCTAGCCAGAGATTGGATAATGTTTGTTGGGGTGGTTTTTCTTGTGTACAGTAAACATTGTATTCTGGGAGATGTAGTTGTTAGTAGAAGGTTTAGGGGAGGCGGGAGGGGAAGCAGACAAGCTATGCAGCAAAATTGCTATGTATATTTTTACACATTCAATTTAAATTGAGTGCATATTTCAGATTTTTAACGCATAAAAACGGCATTATCTGGACCGCTGAACCCACATAATAAAAACATTTACAGGAAGGACAGCCTCCATGAAATACGTGATGAATTGAACTGCATGTTCTGCATTTTGCCTGACTGCAGGCTAAGCAAAACCCAAATGTTACTGTTTATAGTTTGTGTGCCATGAGGATGTAAGTTATACTGTGACTTTAATGTCATACTGTGAATCCTGCTTGCACCAAGGTGGTGATCTTGACTGGGAAACCACAGAGAGTGATGCATTTGCATTTGCGCTCCTGCAGGGCTAGGGAGGAAAAATCAGATGGGGCTAGTTCCATTCATCGCACCCCAGTGGCTACTATTGGTCAGGTGCATAATGAGTCCAGTGAGGACTTCACAGGATTTTCACAGTATTAAATGGGTTAGTAATATGCATTCAAAAAAAGGGAGTAAAATAATTGTTAAAAATATATAAATATGTAGGGATGTTTGGTTTACCTGAGGATACAAGGTGAATTATATCAGGATTTTAAAGTTGTCCGTCAATAGACCCTAGTGTAATAATGCTATTTCACTGGTATATAATGTGGTAGAATTATTTGTTTCTTACATTATAAATAAACAACACCATAACCCAACTGTGAGGTCATAACTAGCTATATTTCTACCAGAGGAAGCAAGGGAGACAACATTTCATAGTATATATATATATATATATATATATATATATATATATATATATATATATAGGAGGCTGTGTTCAGTGGTTAAAGAAAAGGGCTTGTAACCAGGAGGTCCCTGGTTCAAATCCCACCTCAGCCACTGATTCATTGTGTGATCCTGAGCAAGTCATTTAACCTCCTTGTGCTCCGTCTTTCGGGTGAGACGTAGCTGTAAGTGACTCTGCAGCTGATGCATAGTTCACACACCCTAGTCTCTGTAAGTTGCCTTGGAGGTGTCTGCTAAATAAACAAATAATAAATAATAATATATCTAGTTGTGTAGCATTATAATATAATAATAATAATATCATATAATATAATAATGTTCACAAAAACAAAAACAAGAATGCTAGAGAAAATGGCATTTTCACCAAAACCCTTGATTCAACATTCATGTTAACAGCAGTTCTGGCTCCTCAGAGGAGGCAAGTCTCCTTTATAAACTCATATCTACTATTAACCACAGTATTAGCAGTAGCAGATCACGTGATCTGAGCACAGGTTTTAATATGAAGAGACAAGCCTCTGTTACAAACTCCTATCTGCTGTAACCACACACAGTCACTGGTTTTAATTGGAGGAGCAACTCAAACCCTCTCACCCCCTGCTTTACTGATATGCTGGAAGGAGATTTCGACCAGAAAAAAAAAAAAAAATCCATCATAACGGTAGGGGAAAAAAACCTAAAAAACACCTGGGACTGCAGACAAAAAAATAAACTGCGTCACTGTTTAGTCCCATTAAACCAAAGTTAATTGAAGCCAGTGTTGTTGACATGCGTGGATTACAGGAGTTGTAGTTTTCCTCTGCATTTCTGCTTATTGGAAACACCTTTTAGCGTGTACCAGATAAACTACCATAATGGCATTGTGACACCGGTAGCATCTGTTAGTGTTTGTTGAAAGTCGTATTTATATTATTTCAGCCCTTCCCCAGCAGTATTTGGTTATTTTCTCCAATGCAGGGAAAACTCATTCACTCTCTTTTCACCTGTATGGTCGGTATAAAATTATTTTGTTCGTCATTTATTTATGTTTAGCAAATTAAGCCAATAGGATGTTATTGATTTTCTGTCTGCTTTTCTCCTTTGTTTTTAAAATATTGTATGTAAAATGTGTTAGTGACGTGGTCTTGAAATCTAAATGCTACATATTTGTTGTATACAGTGCATTTTTAAACATATGCTGGCTGCAGTGTGTAACAGTTAAGTACATTATAAACTATGATATACTGTTTTCTTGTTGGCTAGTGGAGAAAATGCGTTTAACAGCCAAATTGAGGTAAAACCTGTTTAGACTGCGCTTGTAGATCTCTTGATCTTCCCCTCCTACTCTGCACTGGACTTCCCTGATCTACGCACCACATTACTGGATCCTCAGCTGATGCACTATCCTTACCACTATTGCACTACTATTATGTCATTGTAGCTATAACTTGTTGTAATCCTAACTTGTTGCATCCTAGTTTAGATTGTATTTTACTAGTATTATTTGCACTTGCTGTAAACTACACTGTATTTAAATACTAATGCATTGTATTGTAACCCTGTACAGCTCTGCCCTGTAACACCTGTAAGTCACCTTGGAAAAATAAATAAACAAATAAATAAATAATATTAATAATAGAAAGTGTTGTCAGCCAGAATACAATAATAAGAGTATACTGTTTGCTCTGCCTTTTTTCTGCCTCCCTATGTTTTTTGGCCACCAGCTCCACTGACTTCTACTATATGTCTGCTTTAATTAATAGTATCATCATTAATTGTATAGATGGGGAATCTGCATGAATGAGGTTACACTTTACTCAATATGATTAAAATCAACTTAGAAATACAGTTGTCAGCCACTGAAGAATCTAGGATTACACCCAACAAAATTCAGGTGTAGAGCTGTAATCATGTAAAGAGAAACTTAGCATATTAAAAGGACTGCCACAGGAAGGTCGTTTTAAATCATGTTCAGTTTTCATCATGCTTAGAAAAAAAAGCTTGATCAATAACAAATTATGAAAGTGAAAAAGAAATGTAAAAAAAAACTTAAGTTTCCTCTGCAAGAACTAGCCATGAGCAGCCAAGCATGACAGGCGCCTGTGTGCTCTTTGAAATGCACACATAAAGCCTGAACTACACTTTTCCTTTCAGCACGGAAACATTTGGGTCACTAGCAGAAAAGAAAATGCTGTTTATTTGCAGGAGAAAAACTCTGAGATTTAGCAACTGACAAAAAGCAGGCCATTCATCAAACACAAAAAAAGGAAGGAAATAAGCAGTTAAGTGATTTTTTAAAATATATATTGGATTCACTTATACCATTTAAATGCCATTTTTCTATTTGTTTTCTATGATATGCATTTTTTTCTTAGATGCGTCAACATTATATTTAATACCGCTGAATAACAAAATTATCTTAGTTTTTAGATTTGTAGGAAGCAGAGAAAAACATTTAATATACACTGTTAAAAAAATAGTAATGCACAGTTTAATTAGAAGTCAATTCAAAACAATTTGCATGTTATAAGAAAAAATGATGTTAAATAAAAATAAAACTCATTGTAGTTGTTCACATTTATTTTAAAATACATGTTATTGTATTTATTCAAAATACAGAAATAATTATTTTCTTTTTGTTTTGGCGACCAAAAAAAGGAAAGAAGCTGCAAGACACCAAAATGAATATTTTTTTATTTTTGTTTTAGAGATGGTCTTAAATCAATGTCAAAACATCCCCTGACAATGTATCATACATTGTGACTATCTTTTATAATTTACAGATTTAATGGAGATACAAGTATATGTATACAATTTTATATATACTGAAACTTGAGAAGCTGTGTCTCGTGCTCTTGTATTCATGAACAGAAAATGTTATGCATTTGTACAGGAATAAACCTCAGTGTGGTTAACAGATGACTGACAGACATACAATGAAGAATGACCTACTGTGACAATGCAGATATTGTCACTTCCAAGAGGTTTTATTAAAATATAGAATAGATACACACAGGAAATAGATACAGACAGGAAATATATATATATATATATATATATATATATATATATATATATATATATATATATATATATACACACACACACACACACACACACACACATACGGACACCAATATGGATATTTTGATATGATACCAATATCGTTCGTGCATCATGGAAAAAAAAATAATTCACGTATGCTCACAGACATACTTTTTATTGCGAATATTGCTAAAATTACAAACGCTGTATAATCAAGTTTATTTTATATTAATATGCAACAAACCCTATACATACCAATCATGGTCAGTCTCGCAGGCAAACATCACACACTAGAGGATTATTTTACCATTCTATTCCATTGATTGGCGTTTAGGTACCAAACGCTATTTGCATGCTGCATTAAGCACTATTGGCCATCCGTTTTGCATTATTTTGAGATATGCACATGCGTCAGTGGTTCATTACTTACGCTATTGTTAATGTATTTTTAAAATGTGAACTTTCAGTATTATAAATTAGATGTACTTTAAAAACATCAAAACACATCTCAAAATAATGCAAAACTCGGCATGACATCTGAATACTTTTATAGGTGTCGTGAGTCAGCATTTACACGCAGAGCAGCTGAAGATTCAATTACTTCTGGATTGGCTAGAAAGTCTGTGCGCAGTGAAGTATAGAAATATTTCGGGTTTGAGATGGCTGATGATGGAATAGTAAAACAATATAACAAGACCTTGTTTTTCTCCATGGATATTGTGCAGTAAAGCACCACTAGGTTAAAGTAAGTTATTGCTTTTTATATGCAAAGATCTGTTAACGTCTATATATGTATATATGTTTGATATTGCAATTTTGTTATTATATTTTTCTGTGTTTTGGAAGACTACACCACTGGGCAATAGTCTCCATCTGTCATGTGATTGGTTCACACCACTGTCAGTCCCACCCCTTTTCAAAGGAATGCCCTCCACCTCCACTCCAAACAACAAGATAAAATGGCTGAATTAACAAATTGCTGAACGGCAATTCTGTGATTTAACAGAAAATGAATTACAAAACATACTACAAAAGAAAGGAAAAACTTGCGGTATGAACTTCAAAAACATTTCCTGTTATTAATTTATGTTATTTACTTATGCTGTATCAGCTATATTTAAACAAAATACTGTAAAGTCATAAATATTTGTGACCAAAATATTTGGCGAATCACACCTATAAAACCTATTTTGCTCCAGAAATGTTGGCGACCTGTTGCACTGGTAGTAGTATATTACTTAATTATATGTACAGCACTAAGATATTTGTGCCAATTTTTTCATACGCGAAAAACACATAATAAAAGGCTCGCAAATATTTATGGCTTTACAGTATATAAAGTCATATTTACTATCCAACCTTGCCTCTCTTATTTTGACAGATTCATATATTAAATATGAATTGCAGACTCAGCTCATATCAGCACCTTTGGTCTCATAATTTATGACGCCACAGAAACCCTAGATGGAATTATTTTCCTATAACTCACTGAGTCCATTTATTATATATATATATATATATATATATATATATATATATATATATATATATATATATATATATATATATGCTGTAAATTTAAATCTAAGGAGTTGAAATGTTCTTATAATGTTATATATCTGTGAAAAAAGACAAGGGCCCTATCCACAAAGCATTTACCACTGTGCTAAGTTTGCCACCATTTTCTTTGTAAAATGAATAAGAAAATGTTTAGGTTACAGAATTATGAAGAAATAACTAAGGTGCCTGTTAACTTAGGATGGTGGTACATTTTTTGTTAATATATAGTTTAATATCTAGTGGTAACAGTTAAATTATAATACTTTCACAGCTTGGACATGCCTTATTTCATTGCCATGGATTTGTCTGAGATTGATTCTCTTCTTGGCCTCTTTTGAAGCATTCCAGTTCAGAAGAAACCATCTGGATGTTTCATTTATAGCCTTATAATCAAGCACCTCTAGAAAATAGAAATGTAAAACACAAAACATTTTTAAACGTGTATACTGTAGCGCCAGTGTTATTTTTTCTTTGGTTATGCTTATTATTAATCAGATTATTGTTAATGTCTAAACTTGGGAACTACACCGTGCAAGGGCTAATAAGTTCATTGAATACTTATTTATTTTTTATATTTTTTTTAATAATTGCTAGTGAGCCCAATTATTTTAACCCCGATTTTCTCCTCAATTTGGAATGTCCAATTATTTTTTCTTCTCACCGCAGCAATTCCCCACACAGCTCAGGAGATCCGAAGGTTCAGTGGGCGTCCTCTGATCCCACGACCAAGCCAGCTTCCTCTTTTACAGCCAGGACCATGACAGCAGATGTCAGCAAGCTGCCGGCCTCTGGAGGACAAAGGCCAGCCCTGCAGGTGTCCACTCTGAGCTCACTGGGCGCCTGGCCAGCAGGGTTTACTGTAGCGCGATGAGAAAAAGTTCCTGGCGGTTTTACCTCCTTAAACCACGGGTGCGCCAGAGCCAATGAGATACTCCCTTTAGAATCCCCAGAAAAGACGGACGACTCCGCACAGCCAAGACACGAACCTGCGCTGTATCACGTGGCTATGCTTTTACCAGGTGAGCAACTCAGGAACCACTTTGAATACTTAAGTTTAAGTATACTAACAAGCAAAAGTTGTTCCACTTGTTGTAATAAAAGTGAAACTGGATACAATCTAAAGCAAAATTCAGTACACACAGTCAGACCGTACATCAAGTGAATAACATATAGGGTATCCTGGGATAAGATATTAATTCAGTCATTAAAATAAATATTTGATTTAAAAAAATCAATCCAAAGATATTTTTTTTTGTTGTATAATAAACACATTTATTTATTACTGGTTTCTTGCAATCTAAGAGGGGTTTGAGATCAGTATATTTAGATCCCCAACAGTATATTTTCTTACCAAGAGTTTTGCACATCATTATAATTCTGTCTCTGTACTTTGGTTTATTACACACAGGGTTTCTGCTCAAATCCATCCACCAGAGTAAAGACCATTGGCTAAAAAACAATTCTAACTCCTGTAATTATACAAGAATAACATTATTTGTCACAAAATCATGTGCATAAATTGAAAAATAATATCAGCATAGATATTTCAATTGAAGTCATCTAGTTCAAGAACTTGTTATCGTGAGTTGTCTTGTAAATAAGTGGATTGATTTACTGGCATACATTGAACTTAAGTATCAAGCTGTACATAAGTACAGTCAAATCCAAAACCTGGGATCTCCTAATACCAACTCAGTTTCAAAAAAGTGGTACAAATCAAATTAAGTCAGTACTCTGATGGCTTCAATTAACAGGACAATTTTTTTGCATAACATTTAAAAACCCTTATATAATAACAAAGTTTGAGGAGAGAGGTCAAGAAACTAGCCTGAGCGCAGTGGCTGATCAATGATCCCGTCACAGGATAGTTAACTCACACTGCATTACACACACTTTCTTTTTAACAAAAGTAGTATTTTCTTACATTCTTCATCCAAGGATTGGCTTCTAAACCACAAGGAGCCCAGAGGTTATATCTGACTTATATCATTCATTACATTTATCTGTGTCTTGTAAATTGTCTACACATTTCTTTAACTTATAGTACAAACAGACCTATTGTTTTGAAATGGCATCCAAATTTGGGACAAGCAGGGTATATGTTTATATAAATCCATCTTTTTATACTTACAAATATTTTAAAACCTTTTTCCACTTTTGAAGAACTCTAGGTAAAATGCACATTTTACATCCGTTCAAGACCTGAAGTTACTAAACAGGAGCTGCTAACATTATGGTTTGCAAACCTTAGGCATGTTTGTTTCTGATTTTTAATTACACTCATTGTGTGATACATCTGTTTTACTTCATGCCAAGCTCAACAGGACAAGTTTAATACAAATAAAAAAAAATGTATGTTTGCAACATGTCTAAATCACATGCATTTCCATCAAACCGCCAAAACCATCATACAGTCTTCAGCATTGTTTACAGACAGGATAAATGTCAATACGTAACTGGAATGTAAGGAGACCCTTTGGACTTTTCTCAGTCTGTGGGCTCTTAAGGTACACACCCATAGGCCTTTAAAATTAAGATAAAGGAAGCCTTCAAGTTTAATCATAATGATGTTGACAAATATTTATGAAATAAAATTAACACAAAAGGCACACATCAAAGGTTTATTTCCAAACTACCCTCCACAATTTTTTTTTTTTTAGTTTTTTAAAACAAAACATTTTTAAAAATGTCATTAAAAATACACTCAGTTAGAGTTTAGATGTATGTGTAGAAAAAAAGGTTAAATAAACACATTTTATGTATTGATACACAAAGGATTTACAAAAAATCCTGGGGTTTGAGTCTATTTCAAAGATTTAAAGAGCAACAAAACAAAACAAGATAACCTTTATTAAATTGGTGTTAATCCTATTGGTGTTTATTCCAAGGTGTGATTCAAAGAAATGCTTCTTAACTAAAACTAGAAAAAATATTGCAGAATGAGGTCCAAGAAAGACCAGGGCGTATATTTTCCCCTATGGGCAAATCGTGGGTAAATTGCCCTCACCATAATAAATGTATTACATGGGCAATTTGCCCACAGTGGAAAATCGGGCCCCAGATTTATACATTTTAGGGCACTTGCACCATACATTGTAAAACCAAAAGAATTAAACATAAATTAGGAAACATTTTATAAATGAATGTATTGTTTATTTTAATAAAGAAAACTTACAGTGTAAAGTATAATGTGTTTATATTTTGTAGCATTGAATTAACACTGAATTGCAGTGTATTAAAATCCACCACATAAAGACTGTTACAAAATAATGTCAAGTGAAAGCAAAAAAACCCCCAAAAAACAAGTATAATTATCTGAAAACATATAATATCTGGAAAGATTAAACAGAATCAAAATAATCAGCCAACTTTTTTTTTCTTATTATAAAAGTAGTAAATACAGATCCAGCTCTTGTTTCAATAAATTAGGTCCCAAGTGTCAAGTAACTTACAAGTTACCTCTGTATTTTCCCCTAGAACATGTTGCCTGCAGTGTATGTTTATCTAAAAGAACATTAATCCAGGGTGGAAATATGATTACTCTCTGGACACGCTCTGATTGTGCATTGCCTTCCTGTCTCAACTAAAGTGCTTCCACTTTTCAGGCATTCTGTAATCAGTTCTAAAGGGACCCCTCTCTGCAGTGTGCTTTCTGTTTGATAAATGATCGTGTCAGACACATCACTCAGAGGGGCTTGCTACAAAAT
The DNA here is from genome assembly GCF_902713425.1 of Acipenser ruthenus. NCBI lineage: Eukaryota > Metazoa > Chordata > Actinopteri > Acipenseriformes > Acipenseridae > Acipenser > Acipenser ruthenus. Next base: position 81,618,591 of record NC_081191.1, on the reverse strand, counting down.
ACTGAGCAGTAAATTAGACTCCACGTGCAAGTGCTAAGTGTACCTCAGCAGGCACCCACTAGATCTGCAATAGACCTACTCGGTTAATGATGACTAGTTATGAACCTGTATTTGACCAGCACTTTGATCTGTATATGGAATGTCTATCTCAGCCACACTAACTGGGTCTGCAGACACCAATTTGTCACCCTGCTGACTGCCTGTCATAATCTATTTAGGAAAATCTATAATTTTTCCTCTGGTTCCTGACTAAATTGTGAGAAGGATGAATTTATCTTTTTGGGTACTGTCTTTGTTAAATCAATAGTGGGCAGAGGTTGTATAAATTAAAAGTGCTGTCAGTGAAACATGAAAAGCTCTTTGATGGCAGTTGTACAGCAATTACTTGTATTACATAACTCTGGAGATCAATCTCTTTTCTTTACGTTTTAAGGTTCAAGTACAGTAACTATCTAAAAAAAAAAGACTACTTTAAGAAATTTTCAACAGTGACACCATTTAACCTCTGATTGAGCAATGTTACATTGATTGCAAATACTTTATTGCTTATACAGTATCAATTACCTACATGTGCTCAAAGTTTTGATGGTTCCATATTTATTCAGTTCATATTTTTAACCAAACTAAGTTTGCACAGTGAAATCTCAGAAATACTTTTATGTTGAAAACTGAATCCATCATTCTGTAGAAAACAGTCCAGTTAAAAAATGCATTCTTGAGTAAGTTATCAGCAATGGCATCCCCTAGGGGAGTCCTTGCTGATTTGCTAAATAATTCTGACTGTGTATGCAAGCATACCGGCATGCACAAGCTTTGCGGTACCTACAGGTTACTGCTTTAATAGATCTCCTCTCTCTCCATAACATTTCATAGCATTGGGAAAAGTGCATTACAGTACAAACACCCAGTTCCTTATTCTGCTGTAGCCTTATTGAACAAAAAAATGCAATGGCTACATAAACCACTTGTACAAAGTTTTAAAATGTAATGCAGTTTACCTCCAAATTCTGAATCTCATTATCTGCACCGACAAATTGAGTTATGTTTTTCAGAACGACCATTTCTTTCATGTCATCAGTGCGGTTGTTGCTGACATTGAAAACTGACAAAGATTTCTGGAAAAAAAAAGTAAAAAAAAAAAGTTTCTGGGTGATTCAACCTCAAATAACAATCCTTCAAACATAACTAAAAAGTATACAGTACGTGTAAAAGCCAGAAGGCATTTATTCAAATAACTTTAACATATAATAAATGGGATTTCAATAATCTGATTAAATCATCAATTCATTTGTCATGTTTTTTTTAAACTGTTACCAGGGCTGTAATTAAAGCATTAGGTGGCATGCACCTTTTGAGAAGCTGCAACAGCTTTAAATACTGCTGTTTCTCAAACACTGTTAAATCTAGAGTGTCATGAAACTGTGAGCATTGTAGAATGGGAGGAAAGAAAGGGACAGCTGCTCTAAACTCACATGGGGTGGATATCAGCACCATATACAATATTCTACAAATATTCTATATGCTGGTGTGACGGGGTACTCTCCGCCCCTGTGCATGTTTTGTTGTATTTTGTATTATTATTATTATGATTTATGTATTTTATATATGATGGCGAAAAGCCCTTATTATTTGGCAGGACGAGCGAGGTGCCGTCCGCCATTATGTGTTACTGTTTCGTATTTAGAATACCTCATGAGAATGCGTGACTGTCAGCTGACAGGCATGCAGACTTATTAAACCCGTGCAAAATGTGACCGAGGGGTTAATAGGATGATAGCTGGTTAGTCCCTCGATCACCACTACAAAGACCTGCAGCTTTGGCTGCAACAGGTGGAGTGTTCAAGGATGAATGAATCACTAAAGTAAAAACAGAATTAATAACAATTGCTACTCGTGCTGGCATGACTAGCCTGATGTTTGTTTGTTTTGTCCACTGTTTGTTAGGGTCTGTTCGTTTGGCCATCGTGCCGTTTGTTTTGTTAAAGTGTTTTTCGTTTGTTCAAACTTTATTTAATTAAAAGAAAACCGAGCGCATTTGTGTCTCACCCCGTAATACTGCCTGTGTAGTGGATTAATTTCCTGGTCTAACGTCACTGCTCAAGCCATCTGGGTCACAGCTGGTAACAGGTTCCAATGGATACATGATTTATAATTCACGGGGCAAGAGCCGGGGCTGGAGTGAAAGGTTGTTACTTGGAGAAGTAGTTTGAGGAGTGGCCTCAGGGGATAGGATAGGAAAGAGGTTCCTGAACGGCGAGAGCCTTCTTGGCCACAGGAGAGGAAGTGACCTCGAAGGCTGGCTGTTCAGCAGCCTTGGGAACCAGAAAACACACAAGATAGATTGGCTTGGCGGAGCCCACAACAGGCTCTGCGGAGCGGCAGTCGTGTAGGACGAATAGGTTCTTGCGCTGAAGAACCTGGAAAAGGAATGACAGAAGAGGGAGCTGGAAATAGAGCCAAGTCTGAATTTGAGGACGATAAAGAGCAGGGAGCTGCTAAAGAATAGTGTGTGGCCAGGGGTCCCCTCCCCTCAGCGGAGTCGTGGATGGCGGCAGCCATAGAGGTCAGGGAAGTGAGCCTCACTTACACACAAAGGTTGGACCCTCGGCTCCTCACAGAACCCCACACCTGTGGGACAAACAATAGTTCATGTGCCAATGCATTACATATATGAAAGGAGGAAAAAGACATATAAGACAAACAAGATGGATTAGATTTGGGTAGAGTGAAATTATGTGTTTACCTGCCGTAAAGTGGAGAGGAAAAAAAAACGCCCTATTAGGGGCGAAAACCTCTGGTGGACCCGGCGGATCAGGTAGCCCCCACTCCTGGCATGCTAACAATTATTTGGTGAGCTGCAGCAATATCATAAACAGATGAGCGTATGTAGGATTCTACTGCGTCCTAGGCTCTTAATTAGATGCTGATTGATGTTGGCTTTTGCTGCTGAGGTGGCTGCTCCGATTCTAAAGGAGTGAGGAGTGTAGAACTGAGGAGAAAGATGAGAGAGGCAAAGTGAGTTGAGAACCAATGTCTTGTAACTACTGCATGGGAGGAGCTGGTGAACAGCGGATCCGTCATGAGGAAAGGCTTCTTGCTGTAGATGTATCTGGACATGGAGGTGTAGGGACATAATGGGAAATTAATCTTCAACAGCTGTATAAATTGACCCTGACGAAGTTGATTTGTCTTGGAGATGCAGAGCATAATTAGGAAATGAGAATCTGGAACTAAGGAGATGTCATTGGAACGGATGCCGAGAGAAGGGAAGCTGGAAAGAGATGGGACACTATATTCGGAGGAATCCAAAGAAAGCAGTTAAGCACATGACTTCCATGAGGATATCATTGAAGGGGTTGAAACAGCCTTTTTGCAAGATTGACTTGAGCAACATGGGAAGTCGAGATGGGGAAGTAGGAGGGGAGCTCTTAGATATGCCGTGGAGCATCAGGCGGATTGCTGGAATGGCCAGAAGAATCGGAGAGAACACTGACATGAAACGGTAATGGAGTTTTAAGAACTTGTGTTCTGGTTATCTATTTGTATGTTTTTTTTTCTTCTTGTTGTTTTTGAACAAATTAACAAAAATCCATCTTGAAAGCAAGTATTATATGTTCAAACCTTTTATATGTATGAGCGCGCCGAAACCACAACTTTTCTTACACCTTTACTTATAATGTATATTGCAGTTGTGTTGTAATGTTTGAATGAAGGCTTCTTAAACACAAATCCATAATTGAAAGAGATCAGAGATTTCCTTTAACCTGATTGGTCAATATGAGGTCCCTAATCTCTGGTAAAGGACCTTGAATGTTATCGTTCAAACTATGTTTAATCACTGTTCCAAATCAATCAGCCAGAAAATACATAAATACAGTATTCAATATGCAACATATAGAGAATACTGCATGGGGTAGTGTGTGTGATATGAGAATTTAATTCCCGCCCTCGGGGTGGAATGCTTGGATAAATGTAGCATCCCACCCCTTGGTTGTGCAATTCTCATATCACACACACTACCCCATGCAGTATTTTTTTATAATTTCTGGTGAGAAGGGAGACAGGAACTATGTGATGTATGGTTGGAATTCCTTTCAGATTGATGACAGCTCGTGCTGGTGTTAATGAGCGCGTGTTTCCCGTATCAACCGCCCGTGTATTACGGCAAATATAAACTGGATGAGCCCATTGAAAAAAAATGCTCAGCAGTTCTTACACCTTTTTCTGCTTGGTGAAAGAAAATCTTTCTCTGAATATTATCTTTCAATGTAGACTAAAGTCTCTTTCCTCGCTGTCCTATATTGTACATCTAATCTATCTGTTTAAATTTAGTATAACAAATAAAGGTTAAAGAGTGCTTGCTGGCAGCAGCAATAGCATCTAGTCTCTGGTTTAAATGATAAGTTGCAGAAATCAAACAACGGAATGCAGACTGCCATCTTTCATCAACTTTATTTAGCACATCCTAACGACACCACGGGCACTGTGCTTCTCTAACAGAAGGGAGCTTTGAATAAACTTTATGAACACACTGTGAACAAGTAAATGAACAAACAGCATGACTGGCATTAACACATGGAGGCTACTTGATATTTAATTACAATTTCGCAAATACATTTTACGACCTAATGGTAACTTAAATACCGAATCTGACACAAATACACAAACCTGCACTTAAATCCTTCAAAAATAAAAAGTAACTTATTCTTTAAATGTTTTACAAGCCGTTCACAAACCACGTTCACTTTTGTGTACGAGGTACCTGGACTGAAGAACACCTCCATTGAAAGTATTATTTTGGCTATTACCGCCAAGGTACCTCCAATCAGAAAGTATTATTTAGCCCTTGACGCAACCACCGCAGAGATACTGAAACCTGAAGGCTACCAGACCACAGATAGAATTCAGGGATGTAAAGTTGGTTGCCTATTGGAGATTGCTGATTGCTTTTTCGTTTACAGACATTTCAGTGTGCAAGGAGAGACGAACCCATTTCAGATTTGCCGATTTCCTTTTTCATTTAAATGGTTGCTGCCAATTGCTTTTTCATTTATAGATAGGAGATAAGAACAGATTTAAGATTTGCGATTGCTTTTTCAGAAATTTCAGTTAACATTAAGAGAAAGTAGATCAGACACTACATACAAAGAAAATATACATGAAATCAGCTTTAAGTAGTTTTAGCCACCTCAGCCACCACAAGAAAGTGACTAATCACACTATACATTGAGGACATTGAGAAAATCAGCTTTAAGTAGTTTTAGCCACCTCAAAAACGTTTCAGCCACCCCAGGATGCAGTAGATAATTACTTGACTGCGATCATACTAATGCATTGTTTTTATGTACTACTTTGGAAAATGTAATCTTAAGATTAAAAGGTGTTACATGTAAGTACTGCATATTTTTCTACAATATTAAAATGTTCCAGGGGATGCATGTGTAGGCACAATTGCCTGGAATTAATAACCTATTTTTGATACAAGTACATATCTGAACTAATCTTTTGGATTCATTCTTGAACACGCAGTATGCAGTGCAGCATGTGAACTATTGACTGGAGCAACTTCGAGTACCCAACACAAAGGAGGGGGGGAGTGAGCCTCGGACCAGTGGACTTTATCTGAACCCAACACAAAGGGTCTCTACAGGATCGTAAATAGATCGAAGCATCCGATCAGAATTTATGGAGGAAACGAAAGCTGGAGACAGCAGAAGGAAGTTATAATTAGATAATGTATTCACCTTCAGGGTGAGGCAACCCATTGTCCAAAACAATGGAAGACAGTTGTAGAGGTAATGCATAGGTCTTTATCTGAAAGTCCTATAAGAACTGGCAACCTGCAGCCAGAACTTAGAATTGGTTTCTGATTTGGTTCCCGAATTGGTTTCTGAGTCTAACATGGCTCCATAAGAGAAGATAGCATTAAGCTTTATACCTCTTGACTGCAAGAAGATTCTGTACCCTGCAATAAACAAACGTCAAAGAAAGGTCAGTGTTCAGGACTCCTGCTGATAGGAAAAAGACACACGTCCAAAAGAACCATTCCTGGCTTGAATACAGGCTTCTGTTTCCAATCGTAACCACAGCATAACGAGACTGTGTCTGCCTTTGAGGCGAAGCATTCAAGGAAAGAAGAAAACACAAAGGACGTGTGTGAAACCCCCACTTGGGTTTTGAAGATAAAGGTACACAGGTGACGTGTGTAAAACGGCTACTTGGGTTTTGAAGATTTGTGGAAACAAAGCGAAAATGTAACTACAACGGAAGATTTGTTCTGCAGATTTTTGGGGTCTTCTTCAAGGAACCGTTGAGTATAATTTCCTTACCTTTCCCTTGGGGAACTAGAGTAATTAATTGTAATTATAACACATAGAAATTGATAAAATAGTTATCTCAAATTGCTCTTTTAACACGTGTATGAAAAACCTCAGAGTTTGAACCTTGTTAAAGGTAACTAAGCTGCTTAACTCATATTGTTATATGAAGTGCTTATTTGAAAGTATACTTGTGTAATTGTTAGTAAACAATTGTAGTCCAGCCTTAGCTGTGATATGTTATTAGAAGAATTGTAATTGAACACGTTTTTTTTTTTGCATTTTAATAATAAATGTTGGTGTTTAACTAGAGTTATTTCGTCTGTGAGTGATAGACTCAAGGCCACTGCCTGTGTAGTTGAGCTGAGGGAACTGTCAGCAGAGTGACATCATCACCTGCTAGCACAGCCTGTAACTGAGGTTGAGACAGAGGAGTTAATGTACTGTGTTAGAATGAAATGTTGAACCTATACTGAACGTTAGGAAAGCAATAGGATTCCGCTTGTACTGTAGTTTAATTGCTTGTGCTGCATTGGTGTGTATGTGAATTATTACCTCATGATGATTTTCTAAGTTTTTCCTTTCTGTACCATTAGTATTACTATCTAATAAACTGCTTCGATATTTTAACCTACCTTGCTGTGGTTGAGGGTGTTTTGTGTGTTTGTTGTAATTCCTCGATCTTATACACGTTATTAAATAAAATGATTATGATGAGGTCTTAATTAACGTGAATGAATATTCAGATTATTTAACAGATAACTAATAGATTGTCTGTGTTTAGTCGATGATTTAATATGGTAATGGTCATATAGTATTCATTGAAGTTGATTAACGCCTATTAATTTGAACTACTGTAATTATTCAAATTAATTAATTGTTTAAATTAATTATTAAACAAACTAATGTAATTAGCCCCACACATGTTACACACATTTTCATTTTTTTTTCCATGGTACCACAGTTTTAAATAGTTCGCATGATTTATACACTCCTTAATTTTACAATAAGGCTAACATTTATCTAAAAAATATTGTTCTTTTGCTGTCTATTTAATTATTAAAAGGTTGTTAGTATTATGTACAGCATGTTTATTATTCATGAAGTTTACAGATTCAAATAATTTTTTCATCTGATCTGGAAACGCATTTTAGGCAGGCAAAACCGCAAAATACTAGAACTGTTGGGTGTTTTGTAAAGCGTGACCCATTTCAGAAGAGCCTTTTTATTAGGAAAGATTTTCTTTCAAAACTGTAGTAGCAAAGGGGAGCTAAAATCTAAAGACAAACAGCTTGTTTTATTAAATTGTGTTGTGTATGACAGAGGAGTACTGTATAGTTACTGTGGGGAGTAGCAGATTTCTGATCTTTTGTTCACTTTATGTGTGAATAAGAATATGTACTTTAATTCTCTTTTTTTTCTATAAATTTAGTCGTTGCCAATTATTTTTGATTATTTTCTCCCAATTTGGAATGGCCAATTATTATTTTGAAGCTCAGCTCACCGCTACCACCCCTGCGCTGACTCGGGAGGGCGAAGACGAACACACGCTGTCCTCTGAAGCGTGTGTCGTCAGCCGACCATTTTTTTTCACACTGCGGACTCACCATGCAGCCACCCAAGAGCTACAGCGTTGGAGGACAACGCAGCTCTCGGACAGCTTACAGGCAAGCCCGCAGGCGCCCGGCCAGACTACAGGGGTAGCTGGTGCGTGGTGAGCCGAGGACACCCTGGACGACCTAAACCCTCCCTCCCCCTGGCGGCACTCGGCCAATTGAGCGCCGCCCCCTGGAAGCTCCCATCCTCGGTCGGCAAAGGAATAGCCTGGACTCGAACCGGCGACATCTAGACTATAGAGCGCATCCTGCACTCCACGCGGAGTGCCTTTACTGGATGCGCCACTCGGGAGCCCCTCTTTGATTCTCTTTTTGACACATGAACTAATATGATTACAGATTAGTCAAACAATGCCAATAACACTCCTGATTCCATTGAGCTATGTAGAACAACCGTGACATACAACCTTGAGTTCAACACAGGCCAAACTAGAGAATGATAGCTAGTGAAATTCAATTCAGTTCCGCAGCTTTAAAATTTACCTGAGCTCACTGAGAAAAAGAACTGGAAGTAACCTAATCCCTTAATTTATAAAACAGGTACTAAACATAAAAGTCCTTGACTATCTTGAAAACTCCTGGGAAAAAAAAAAGTCTGTGGAATTGATCCTTAACCCAGCAGCTCGCCTTTCCTAAAACATTTAGACAGTCAGCTGACAAGAAGACAAATAGAACAGCAGTCACTTCTTACTGAGAGCGAGTGGAGGGTCCTGGGATCAAACAGCAGCTTCTCTCCAAGGGGAAGTCGTTGACTCTCAATGTGCAGCTCCCGCAGTTCTTCTAGCCTTTCCAGTCCTTCCACTAGTGATGCAGTTACCTCCAAGTTACCAGCAATCAGAGAAAGCACAAAGGTTTTTAAAAGTTATGACAAGGATTGATTGGGCTGAAGGATGTATCAAGGTTACAGCAATTAAACCAAATACAAGCACGATGTTTTCAGCACATTCATCAACAATGGCTTTATACTAATGCTTTGAGTTGTTTCTATAAAAATGTATGGCTACTGAGAGCGAGAGAGAACAGTGAAGATGTCTGTGTTGCTTTTTACTAATACTTTTGAGGTTCTATATTTATAGAAGTGTAAAAATAAAGATTTGTATTAAAGAGTTGTTGAACTGGAAGGTACTGTACTTACATTTTAGAAAGGAGAGCTTCAAAACTGAGCATACCAAATATAAGCACATGTTATATGATTCAACTTAATAACAGCATAATTTATTTATGCATGCATTGTTTCAAGTTTCGTATACCAAATAACCACAAGCTACATTCAGGTCAAGCTACATTCAGGTTTGTACTATATAAAAGAAGACTTCTCACTTCAATATAACCAAAGTATCATAAACAACAATTAACACCGTTTTGCCTATTATGATAATGGTTATGGATTATTATTAAAATGAACATACTACAGTACATTCCATACTCACAACTTAGAAAGCCTCTGTAGTGACAACAGGTTTTCTATGTGTGTTATGTTGTTGTTCTGTAAGTACAGGTGTGTGAGATTCAAAGCAAAACTCAAGTCGCAGATCTGTGTTATTTGATTGTCATACAAGTACAAAACAGTGAGGTTTCTGCACAAGGCGAGATCACCCTAAAAAATTATAATTAAAAAAAAAACATACAACCGCACAAAAAAAGATTACACTTTTTCCATTGCAAATAGAAATCCATTTCAAAGTAATTTGAACCTGAACAATCCATCCTAAATGTGCTTAACTTCTTTCCATTCCCTTAGAGAACACCATGTAACAATTTTTTTTATTATTTTTGGTTCCTGGGTAGTAAGTGTTATTTCCTAATTGCTTATGCCTCAAAAGTATAGAAAATGACTATTATTCCCCACAAACTTTGCTTTTGTGACCAGGACAGTGATATTTTGAAATGTACCTATTTTCCAGAACATTCCAGATAGATTCAGTGCTGAGCAAACTTGGAGTAACTTCTAGAACTTTCCAGTAATATAAATAGTAGTATAAATACAGGGGCCTTAAGCCCACCAGTTCAGTTTAGTTCCAGCTGCCTAAGTGGATACATATCTGCATTTTTCTGAGTTGGCATCAAGAGGCTGCAAGCATCCGGCAGACGCATTTTGCTATGTCTGCGGCCAATTTATCAAGACAAGAGCGAAAAAGTACTCCGTGGAAGCATCTGCTAAGATGTGTGAGGCCTACAAGGCAAATTTCGGCATGCCTGTCGGGGATCAAGACAAACCCTGGGCACCTCATTTCACCTGCGAGCACTGCAAAAAAACTCTGGAAGGTAAGATGGACAATTGTTGCTCGGAATTTTATGTTATAAAATTTGTTAAAATTTTTAAAATTGGAAAAGTTTTTAATTTTAAAATGTTTTACAATTTTCAATGTTATTGAAAAAATATATCATATATGAAAAATGTTGCGAGAATCTCTTACACATTAGTCATGGGTGAAATAAATGTATTTTTGTAGGATGGTACAGAGGGGAAAAGAGTGCCATGAAGTTCGCTATCCCAAGAATTTGGCGGGAACCCACTGACCACTCAAGCAACTGCTACTTCTGCATGGTGGACCCTTCCAAGCGGACCGAGTTCTCTGTGGGGAGGAACAACGTCAAGTGTGAGCCACTGGTGGACTCCCGGAAGGTGCTGATGCCACCACTGCACATCAAATTGGGCCTTATGAAACAATTTGTCAGAGCTCTAGATAAGGAGTCGGCAGCCTTCAAGTACCTTCAAGACTTCTTCCCTAAGCTGTTGAGGCAAAGGTCAAAGCCGGTGTCTTCGTCGGACCAAAGAAGATCCTGGAGTGCAATGAATTCCCCAAGAAGCTCACTAGTAAGGAGAAAGCGGCTTGGAACAGCTTTATCGCAGTGGTTCGGGGCTTCCTGGGCAATCACAAGGCCGAAAACTATGTGGAGCTGGTTGAGACTCTGGTGAAGAACTACGGCACAATGGGCTGTAGGATGTCCCTCAAAGTCCATATCCTTGATGCTCATCTTGATAAATTCAAGGAGAACATGGGAGCGTACTCGGAGGAGCAAGGCGAGCGTTTCCACCAGGATATACTGGACTTTGAACGCCGCTACCAAGGACAGTATAACGAGAACATGATGGGAGACTACATTTGGGGGCTGATTCGTGAAAGTGATTTACAGTATAATCGTAAATCTTGAAAAACTACTCACTTCTAAATCTTTTGTAGTCATTTTTGTATTATTATTATTATTATTATTATTATTATTATTATTATTATTATTATTATTATTATTTATTTCTTAGCAGACGCCCTTATCCAGGGCGACTTACAATCGTAAGCAAATACATTTCAAGTGTTACAATACAAGTAATACAATAAGAGCAAGAAATACAATAACTTTTGTTCAAGTGTGACAAACCACAATTCAATAATACAGCAGATAATAGTGATAGTTACATCAGGATATGATTAAACAGGGATAGTTACATCAGGATATGATTAAATACAAAATACTACAGGTTAAACACTTGGCAGATTACAGTATTCTGAAGTACAGGATTATTACTTTAGTATAAATACATGTTAAGTTGGATTCATATGTTGTTTTTTTCTGACTTTATGTGAACGAAAAGACACAAATTCGCCCGTTTTCTCATTGGAAATAGATAAATTTCAAAATATCACTGTCCTGGTCACAAAAGCAAAGTTTGTGGGGAATAATACCAATTTTCTATACTTTTGAGGCATAAGCAATTAGGAAATAACACTTACTACCCAGGAACATAAATTGTGTTACATAGTAGAATCTCATCTTTTATATAAGGTCTTCATATTAATTACACATATTATTATTATTTATTTCTTAGCAGACACCCTTATCCAGGGCGACTTACAATTGTTACAAGATATCACATTATTTTTACATACAATTACATTATTTTTTTTACACATTATTTTTACATACAATTACCTATTTATACAGTTGGGTTTTTACTGGAGCAATCTAGGTAAAGTACCTTGCTCAAGGGTACAGCAGCAGTGTCCCCCACCTGGGATTGAACCCATGACCATCCAGTCAGGAGTCCAGAGCCCTAATCACTGCTCCACACGGCTGCCTTTTATTAGGAGCTTTATGTGCTCTAATAAGCAATGTTACCGTCAAAATATGGAACACACTTCTTTTTTAAGCTGATCTTGAAGAGTCTGGGAGCCAGAAGGTTACGAGTTTGAATCCCTAGATCCCTTTTCATGAGTTGCTAGAGGACACCCTTACAGGCTGTTTTAATATAACAACATTAACTAAACATGAAATATAAATGTCTTCTCTTCACCGATTTATTAGTCAGATAAAATGGGACAATATTCAGAAACAACCCACATTAAGAATGCACATTTTTAACCTTAAACATTTAACATTATAAAGATGTACTAAGTCTATTGAATAGCACTATTGAAATATGGTTACAACATATTTTGATGTTCATACAGTTATGCACGGTTTTAACAGTGTTTTACACTGTTAGTGCTTCTGTATACACTTTGTTATGGTTCTGTTAACCTGGTTTGTTGTGTACCCTGGAAGTATTACTGTATGTGTTTTTTTTTACCCTTTTATTTTTTGGTAATGATTGAGATTAAAAAAAACTACATGTTTCAAGCTTCCAAAACATTTAGTACTTACAGGAAAACAACAATCACAAAAAGGTAAAAAGACTGTTATACAGTATACCACATGCTGTTTTGGTTTTTCTTTCTAATTATTACCTACCATTCAGATTTTTGTTTTGTCAAGACACATATTCAATTATTATATTGTGCTGTGTACAATACACAGAACCAAATGGAAACATTAAATATGTTTTAGACCTCTATAGTGTTTTTGCATATCACACTCTGTATGCCTTTCATGGTACTAGTGGTTAAATACAGCTTTTACAAAACAATAGCACCCAGAAAGTATCGGTATACAATATTACTGTTCTTAATTTACCAGTTCATTTCCCTACATAAGTACAGTATTCCCTTGTTATGTTGCCATCAGACTTAATGAAATATTTAAAACATGTTTAAATACATTTCTATTTTTTTAAATTGAAAATGTACAACAAAAAGTGGCTATAATATAAAGAACATAGTTCACTTTAACTCATTGCTAATACTGTACTGTATAATTCCCCTTGTGGGATCGAGAATAAAAGGGTCTATAAAACTACTTTACTGCTTTTATCATATAATTATCCCTCTGTGTATATTTACTGAAACACACAGACTTAGAATGTAAACCCACAAAAAAATATGCATTAAACAATTACATTTTTGAAGGTAAACAATTTAATTACAATTACATATATATTTTTAAGTTTCAAACTCACACAACTAGTTAAAACAAACTTGACAGGACCCAAGCGATGCCAGGAAGGACTGAAATTGAAATAAGCAAAACAGATACAGCTCTCAAACTCCATCGCTTGAAGGAATACAAAATATTCTTTAATTGTTTCATAAACCTGCAAATATGAAATATCCTGATGGGGAACATTTTTAAATTGCTTACTTACTTTCTTTATTTGTATAGAATATAACTAAATACCTACTACAATAATTTTTACTGTATGTCATGGTAGTGAATTGTCATTTTCCTGGTCAGCGTGTTACCAAAATAAACATAAAGTGTACCATATAGCCTCTAAATACTAAAATGTGATCTCTGTTCATGTCGTGCAATGATTCAGATCACAAAATATATCTTAATGCAATTTATTTATGTATTTATTTATTTATTTATTGCTATATATAAATGTAAATGCTTTACTTGTATCTGTAGAATTGGCAGACATAAAAAGTTCCTGTTCAATATATTATAATTGTAGATGGGAAATGTTTTTAAATCACACATGTGGCTTCTGTTCTCCAAAATAAATGAAGTGTAATTTTATATACAATTCATTTTTAAGCCCTTTTAGTAAACTAATCCAAACTAGCTTTCCTGTACCTTTTATCTAATACAGGATTACATAACTCAATATGAGCACAATGCATGCCAATGTGTTAAAAGCTCATTATGCAGCATCACTTGTTACTGTATGAACCAATGACAGTCTCATGTTTCTACCGGCAAGCCTTACTGCAGCAAACTTGTTAAATTCATATTAAAATGTGCCAATATGTCAATTCAGTTTGCCAGGACTTTACACGTGCATGTCCTTAAGTTTAAATGTGCATTATGACAGTACATCAATGCCTGTAATGTCATTTGAACCAATTCTGTTGCCAATTTACAGAAAAAACAAACAAACAAAAAAAAAAGGTTACAGTGACATCAATACTGACCTACCTGAAGGAGTTTTTTTGTCTCTTTCTAGCAGTATCATAAAAACATCGGCACACGTTTCAGGTGTCTCTGTTCAAGTTCATCATGCAACGCCTAACTCTGTGGCATAATGAATTAAAACTGACAGGAGTTAAGTTTACATGATACTTCAAGAAAGCGAATTGGGGTCAGTTACATTTTTTAAGAAATTTAAGAAATCTGTACTTCAGCACACAGGCTCTGTCTAAGGGTAAAGGTACAGTGCCCCATTCACAAAGTTTTAACTCATGGATTAGGCTATTTAAATAATTAAATTGCAATATGAGTACCCCCACCATGTTTCCAAATACACAATTAGAGACATCAGCTTTACAAAAACATATCACCCTGATATTCATCAACCCCATTAAAAAAGTAAAGTTAAGTTAGTAACCAGCCTAGTTAACTAAATCATTTGCAATGAAAATACTTTTTTTTTTTTTATTTAGTCCAATAAAAAAGAACAATACATTTGAAAAAAAAGTTGGATACAGGCTACAAAATGTGACTTATGCCGCGTAATCACTGACAAAATATTGTCAAATCTGTCACAACATTTGCTACTATAATGCTGCAAAAAATAATTCAAAAGACAGCAATAATTGCTCTAAAAGTGTGAAAGGCTATGCTGCACAGAAATGCTAACTTTTAATTTTCAATTATTTTTAGTTCGAAAAGCTGCCCTTACCTTACAGTGAGTTACTTCAATCTTGGGAGTACCACTCACTGCACACATGCAAAAACATGCAGCGACAAGCGTTCTTAAGAAATACCGGTGGGTACTGTTTACGTTTTCATCCAGGTTTGCCATACCTGTTTTAAATGTACTAGCTGGAAGTTATGGTTATTTCTGAATATGATTCCCCACAGACGTTTTAAGGATCAAAATACCAATGTACTCTTCGGTAATAAGTAAGAGTCTGTTGCTATGGAGATTAAACGCTCAGTCCAAGCGGAGTATAATCACAGGCCCTGAACTGCAACAACGCACTGTTGAATTTTATATATATATATATATATATATATATATATATATATATTTAGCTCAAAGAGCCAGCTGCCCAACGTTTCGATATGTTGTACATATCTTTCTCAAGGGAACCTGTGTTTGAATCAAAACACTGGAGGTATTTATAGGTTTTTGGGCTTGACTACTTGTTATTGTTTACATGCAAATCCATGATTTATTCTTACATGATGTAATGGTGGTGTATATATTGTGACATCACTTTTACTTCTATCTTTGAATCTGTATTAATTCTAATTAACATTACTTTATATAAACTTATATTTTTATTATATCATGCAATGCTGGCTCTGGGGATCAGTCTTGATTTGGCCTCCCCAGCGCATCAGCATGCACAACTTTTGAATTAATTTTGTTTATTTATTTAGATGTTATATATGTATTGAAGTTAATTAGTTCATTCTTTTCTGTTGAGTCCCGCTGGCATAATCATGTTCAGTCTATTTATCCATTTACTTTCTTTTATTCTTCTATATGTCGCATTGTCTAATTTTAGCTGTTCTAATACTACAAACCTTACATCATTTATGTCATGTCCTTGACTGGTGAAGTGCTGTACTATTGGTTCATTCATTTTTTTATTTCTAATTAATGAAAGGTGGTTCTGAATTCTTTTATATAAAGTAGTTCCAGTCTCTCCAACATATTTGATTTTATCACATTTTTCACAGGCTATTCCATAAACAACATTGCTATTTTTACAGTAGGTATTAGTTTTTAGTGGATATATAGTGTTCTTATGTTTAATTATATTTTTACTTTTGTCCATGTATTTACACACTTTACATCTACTGGTGCACATGTTTGCAGAACCTATTTTGTCAATTATTCTTTTATGTTTACTGTAAACTAAAATATCACCTAAATTAGCTTCTCTTTTGAATGCTACAACTGGGGCCTTAAGGAACACTTTTTTTAATTTTTCTGAATTATGTAGAATCAAGTGTTTCCAAACTATCTTAGAAATATTGGGCAAAAGTTTAGAGTAGGCTAAGTCATTACTAATGGGGCTCTTTTGACCTTTTTATCTCTATTTTTATAATCTAGTAGATCATCTCTTTTTAGTTTATCCACTTTCTTAACTCAGTCTCTATAATTCATTCTTTGTATCCTCTTTTTTTAAGATTAGTTTTTAATACATTTCGTTGTTTTACATATTCACTTTCTTTTGAGCATATTCTTCGTATTCTTATTCCTAGACCCTTTGGGATTGCCCTTTTAGTGTGCATCGGATGTGCAGAGGACATGTGTAAATACTGGTGCATGTCAGTAGGTTCACAGAAGAGGTCAGTCTCAATTGAACTTTCTTCAAGGTTTACTATGGTATCTAAAAATTATATTTCTTTTCTTGTCCATCGAAGGTCCACCTTAATATTACTGTGTATTTCATTTGCCATTTTATGAAACTGGAAAACAGATTCTTCTCCATGTGTCCAAACCCCAAAAATATCATCTACAAACTGAATGTATTCTATAGGTTCTCTTTCTGATTTTCTAAGTAATTGTTCTTCCCATTTCCCCATGTATGTACTGGCAAAATGCATTCCTAATTTAGATCGTATTGCTGTACCATTGTTTTGTTTGTAATTCTTATTAACAAATGTAAAATAACTGTTTTCTAAAACTATGTTGATCATGTTCAGCACCTCTGCTGTTGGTATTGATTGATCTAGTCTATTATCTAGTGCTTTTTGACAAGCTTCTAAAGTTTCTTTCCGAGGGACATTTGGGTACAAGGATTTTACATCCATGCAAAATAAAATTGTATTCTCTGGAAGGTTGTGTTTTAGTGATTCAAGTCTTCTTAAAAATTATGTTGTATCCTTAACATAGCTTGGTAATTTCTCAACGTGCAACCTAATATATATATTACTGTACTTCTAATTTTAGGACAAATGGGAGCACTCTGGCCAAGAGACCCATGTTAAAACATAATTTGAATACCTTGGCCATCACATAGCCATTTTATACGCCTGGTTGTGTAAAATACACACTTTGTGTGTTGAAGGCCTTAATTTTTGCCTGGTGCCTCACACACCCACAGCAAGTTATATTGCAGAAGAACTGCACACCAGTGTTACTGCTTTAACTTAACATGACTGAAATCAAACACAACCATTCTAGTATCAAAGCTGCAGGAACCTGTTATATAAGTAATACTATACATTTTAATTTTTTTTTTTCTGTCCATCACGGTGTGGTGTAATTAATGCTATTGTCACATACCACATAGCAAGTCATTCTTATTAGAGGCCCAAAAAAAGATATGATGAATTGTTGTATAGCCTAAACTCATTTGTCAAAGCGTTTTCTAAAATGTATCACATTTCAGCCATGGCTTGACATGGGAAAACTGTTATTATTATTATTATTATTATAATAATATTATTATTATTATTATTATTATAAATATGACTAAAATGAAAATAATTGGCATGCATATCCTGTTTTTTTGTTCAGATTGCATGCCGTAAAATATAGTCATAATTTAATTTCCTTTCTAATGAAAAAATGTCATTTCAGATAAACACAGGCTCTAAGGTAATTGGATCTAAAACAAATACAGCATTTCACAAAGGAAATGGAGATGAATTACTTTGAAATTAATGAGCTGTGCACACATTCTCTCAAAGGATTGCTATTATACAATAACAGATAGAAACAACAGTTATATACTTTATTGTTGTTTAGATAAGATTAGTGTACTGAATAGTTGCAGTATGGTGTAGCACATATATATATATATATATATATATATATATATATATATATATATATATATATATATATATAACGGAACCGATATTTAATTTGAACATGGTGACGCTCTTAAATTATGTCATTAGGTTCTGTAGAGTGCTTTCGATTCAGAGGGAATTATCGGCTTTTAACTGCTAAGAAATAAATAACTGGCCAATTAACATCATGTATGTTTTGCCTCATCTCAGTTTAAAACGTTTAAACCTCAACATCGATAGAACATCGAAGAATTGTAACAAAAGGTTTTTTTTTTTAAAAACCCTACCTGAAGATGTTACACACTATTGGTATGCTTATGTGTTTATAATGTGGATCTGCATCGGCCACACGAAACTCACCTGTTTACAGATTAAAAGATGGAAAGTTGTCTTTAATTGAAAGCACTTTGGAGATTATACACACAGCACAACCTAAATGTGTGATTTAAAAGTTTAACCGTATTTCAATTGATTTGTTGGTTCAGTGAGACCTTAAAGGAAAATTATTCGGAACTGCTGTATTCATCCCATCCCTAATATCTATCTATCTATCTATCTATATATATGCTTTTCATATATATACAATGTATTCTAGGCCTTCTTCAAAATGATCACTCATTTTTTAGCAAATCCAGATAACTGTAACATAATACTCCAAATACTACAGCCAATTTCAAATTTTATATCACATCTCAGATTAGCTATTAGTTTATAAAACAAAAAAATCAAGAACATTTTTTTGTTTTGTGCGTAAACACAACATTATCCAAGGTTATCCAAGGAAAACTAATGGTGGGGGTATTTGTTTGGAAAAGTTCAGTACTGGAACACATGGAAAAAGCTCTGGAAAATGTTGATGATATGTTAAAAAAAAGTGTATTATTTACCATGCTGGCCTGTGCTTTGCTGTTGTGATTTTAGCATGCTTTACAAGCCTTATATGTATTGTAGCGTTTTTGTGTTCTTGGGACAAAGATTACACTGAGACTGTGAGGGAGTTGAAGGCTCAAGCCATTTATTTTTGACAGAAGTAATCAATAAAATAAAATCATAAAGCCAGGGAAGGGAACTGGGAGTAGAAAATGAAAATCAAGATAATTAATGGTATTTGTCTTTCCTTACCCTACCCCTTTTTCTCTCTTTCTCTCTCTCTCCCCAAAACACAACCTTCTCTCACCCAATCTCCAGGTCTTTTCCACCCACCCACTTATATCCGCTTGTTCCCTCCCCCCGCCCCCATGGCCTTCGCATCAAACCTGCAACCCAATTCCCCTACACACACACATCCATACACAACATGCAACCCCTGCACGCATACACACACAATGCAACCCCCCTGCAAGCATACACACACAATGCAACCCTCTGCATGCACACACACACACAACATGCAACCCCTGCAGGCATACACCCGCCATGCAACCCCTGCACACCTCACCCAACCCCTGCAAGGACACACCACCACGCAACCCCTTGCACGCACACACACCCTCTATACTATCCTGATTCTTCCACTCCCCCCAGGATCACTACAATCTATCTATCTATCTATTTAGGGATATCTGACTATTACTCCATGATTACAGCCTCTAATTCCTTCATGCAAGCTGGGTCTGAAGATCTGCAGCGCCAAAGTCTGTCCCGCAGAATGGCCATGAGTCATCCCTCTGAGACAGTTACTTGGGAAACAGAACGCTTTTTTACAGTCTTGGATACAAAAGCACCTTTGAACAGTGAGCCTACGACCAGCCCTTCATCAAGGGCTGTCCGAACTGCTGCCTTGCCGTTCTGACAGATTAAATTATAACAGGCACATCCACATACACAAAAGTGCAGCCTATTGCAGGTGTTTCCATCTTTCTTTTTTTTATTGTATCGGCCCCCGTAACTCACACCACAGGAGTAAAGCCTTCAGGTAACTCATTTTGTTTTATCATGTGTTACTTATATCTTCCACATGGGTAAGAACAGAATTACACATGCCATTTCTAATAGGAATCACATCAAAGTCATATCTATAAGTGATAAGACATGGATAAATGATAAGGTGTATAATGTCTTTTAATATACTTCTGTATTTCTTATTAAATTAGTAACCTCACCTAAAAGGCATAAAATAATGAGACCATTTCATATGAAATCTAGCATGTGTGTGTAATTTAGTAGTATATTTTGTTAATTAATAAAATAAGATGTATTAATGAAATCTAGATTTGCTTACCATATCACTTAAGCAAATGGAGCTATTGATTTTACAAGTATTTCAGTGACACGTATAGGGCTATATCATGTCAAGAGACAGACTTCCTGTTACTGAGTGACTTACTACATTTATGCATGCCGAATATTTGGCAGAGAGGAAACGTAGAACTGCTGTTTTCCCTGTTTACCTCCAGGGCACTCAGTGTTTTTCATCCAGTCACTGACATGCTTGTTAAAATTATTTTCAAATCCAACATAAACACAAACGCTACCAAATAACTTGAGACCTCTATTGCTCAGTTGTTCTGTAGCCTGAAGTCGAATAAAGGCCTAGTGACAAATAGCATTTATCATTAATCCTACTTATCATTCTTCTGATTGGGAAAAATCAAAATCTTTTAAATTACTTATTATATAGAGGCTTTATTTATTATTGTAATACATTTCTTTAGATGTTTCTTAATGAAGTGCAATTCAATGTAATTTAAAGAAAGTTTTGTAATTGGAAACATACCAGAAATCTTGTACCTAAAGTAGCAAATTTTCACTTGGCTGTAAAACTGAAATGTCTTTACTTTTTGACACACTTTGAATTCTCTCAAATGTCAGAGGTCACTGTGATACAGACTTTCAATTCAAAGGGTTATATAAACTGGTGACCCTCACTATGACCTCTGTCC
Source organism: Acipenser ruthenus (assembly GCF_902713425.1). NCBI lineage: Eukaryota > Metazoa > Chordata > Actinopteri > Acipenseriformes > Acipenseridae > Acipenser > Acipenser ruthenus. The sequence goes on along the minus strand of NC_081191.1, from coordinate 81,597,702 downwards.
CAATATGGTTAGGGGTGGGCAATGATATGAAAATTGTATATCGATACCGTGCAAGTATTTCGATATCGATAATATCGAAGTCTTGCAAAATACAGAAAACTATTATAACACAATTGCAAAATGAAACATAGGCGTTAACAAATATTTACATAAGATAAGCAATAACTTACTGTAAGTTAGTATCTTAATATCCATGGAGAAAAACGGTCTTGCTATATTGTTTTACTATTCCATGCCATCATCAGCTGCCTCAAAACCGAAATATTTATATACTGTACTTCACTACGCAGACTAGCCAATCCGGAAATAATTGAATCTTCTCTAATGCACGACACATCTAAATGTATTAAGTATGATATAGGAGGCTGTGTGGTCCAGTGGTTAAAGAAAAGGGCTTGTAACCAGGAGGTCCCTGGTTCAAATCCCACCTCAGTCACTGACTCATTGTGTGACCCTGAGCAAGTCACTTAACCTCCTTGTGCTCCATCTTTCGGGTGAAACGTAGTTGTAAATGACTCTGCAGCTGATGCATAGTTCTCTGTAAGTCGCCTTGGATAAAGGCGTCTGCTAAATAAACAAATAATAATAATAATAATGATGTCATGCTGAATGTTGCATTATTTTGTGATGTGTTTTGATGTTTTAAAAGTACATCTAAATTTATAATACCTAACATTCACATTTTAAAAATACATTACTAATAGTAATCACATGGAAAAAATGCAATGAACCACTGACGCATGCGCACATCTCAAAATAATCCCAGTAGTGCTTAAATTAGTATGCAAATAGCGTTTGGTACCTTGTGAGCACGTTCTGAATGGAAGAAAAAAGTATTATGCTTGTTTGTCTTAAATTTGTTTTTAGGTGTGTATCCATTTAAAAAAGATGGTCCTGTTTCTTAATTAGTTGATTTGTGCACTTCTTGAAAACAGGATATAGTTTCCGGTAAGGGATTGGCTGGTGAGAGGAAACAGGTGAAGAAACGAGGGTAGAACATATGAGAGGGTACACAAGTTGTGGATTTGTAGCTATTGAATGTTTTAAATACATTTGTTAATTGGGTTCTTAGAAAAAGAAAAACGCCAATCAATGTTATAAAATGGTTAAATAATACTTTATGTGTGATGCTTGCCTACGAGACTAACAATGATTGGTATGTATAGGGTGTGTTGTATCTTAATATAAAATAAACTTGATTATACTGCATTTGTATTTTTAGCAGTATTAGCAATAAAAAGTATGTCTCTGCGAGCGTATGTGAATTTATTTAATCCCACGATATCGCGATATGGAAATTATTATCGATATGGATATCATAATATAGATATTAGTGCCCACCCCAAGTTATTATTATTATTATTATTATTATTATTATTATTATTATTATTAATTAGCCTCTTACTAGTTTTATACCAAAAACATAAACATTGCAATGGTGCAAACAGAAAAAAATCAGTTCATTGGCATTATATTTCAGCCATTAAAAAACAAAAAAAAGTTGCTTACAGAACCAAATCCACCTTGTGTTGTTTTCTTAAGCAATAAAAAATGCTTCCTTAAAACACTCAAATAATCCACTTAATTTATTATAGAGGCCTAGAGAAAAAGGTGCTGTCATAATGAGGGGATGCCACTGCATACTCCAATACAAAACAATTCATATACAGCAGAAATATTCAATGCATATTTAAAGTGATTTATTCAGGCTGCACTTTAACTAACAGCCGTACAAAATGAATGAATTCCAGTGTGCTAGCTTCTGTTTCTGTACTGCATCACTGATCGTTTGGTACAGAACTGTTATGTACCTGCCAACCTGTCTTTATTCTTGAGCGACTGCAGGGGTTGAGTTTATTATTCCATTATGTAATGCTAGGACTGCCTGAATTTTGAATGGCTGGTTGAACGTTTTCTTATAAATAAATGTAACCATGGTCTTTGTTAAAGTGACAACTGAGGATGTGTAACTTTGTGGGTGAAGAACGATCTACGTTCTGCTAAGGCTATCCAAATGTCATAGCATTAATTGTATATAGTTTCCTTCAATGAGACAACGCACTGCAAAGTTACAGTTGTTGAGTCTAATAAATGTAAACTTGATGTGCAACTATATGGAGAAATAAAATAAGCTGTTACTTGGCCACAAAAAGAAGCAATGATTTAACAGAGTTTGAAAGGGGCACGCCAGTGGGTCTGAGAATTAGTGCCCCAGGCTGCAACCAGTAATAGTAACTCAAAAAAGGGGTTAATCTAAAAGAGTGGATTTATATGCTGGTGGTTTCACCATGGGAAATGTACATGAGTCAAAACTGATGAGTAGTCCTTCATTCAGGTTGCCTTGACTGTATTTTGAAAATTATTTTGTTTTATTATTATTATTTTTTTTTTTTAAACAAACTTGATCTGGGTGTTTTTCTGATTTCACACTGGAGCCATACAAACCTGACCACTGTCTTAGTTGAGTCTGCATTTCAAGATTCTGATTCTTAGCTACTAGCTAGATTAAGGCGTACAGAAAGTGTTATCAACTTCCTGGATCCTTCGTCTGGACCAGAAATGGGGAATTACACATGTATCCAGGTCTTACAGCAGTTAAATAATTTATTATACCTGTAATAGCAGAGCCCTTCAGGACCAGAGTTGCCCTACGTCTGTTCTGGACTTTAACAGCTGTACATGGATACATTGTGAGGGGGAAAAAAACAAACAAACAAACAAACAAAAAACCCACACACAGGACTGGAATGTAAAGAAGCATTGGAAGTCTTTTCATGCAGACAACTGTTCTACCATTTTAATGCATAAAGCTTCATAATTGTTTTCTTATTGCATAGCGCTGATGAGTGCAGGTAAAAGTAACTTACATTTAAAGTATAAATTATTTTCATTCAACATATATATTTTTCATAATAAGATCTTCCTTTAAAAAAAAAAAAAACACTTCACTGGACAGCAAATGCCATTTGAGATTCTTCTGAATATAACAATTAGCTACTGCAACCACACAACACATTGAAACCCTTTTATTTAAAGTCAGTGCACATGTTTTTATATATCACATAAAAAAAAAACTAGTTAGGAGAAGCTTTACTAAAATGTCATGTCAAAATACTTGTATGTATTGCTTCAAATATGCCATTGAAAAAAAAAAAAAAAGAGAAAAATAAACAGAACAAACACCACAAATCAATGTCTACTCCACCCCAGGAGGACCTCCCTTTGAAAAGTCTAGCCACAGTTAACAGATTATTAAACACAGCTAGGATACGGACTGAGTGCAATGGTGAAACAAAATGTGACATGTTGTAAATCTTGGCTTACAGGAAGGGACCTCAGATCAGGTCGAGGAAGTATTAATTTGATTGAAGAGTTTATCCTTAATAACCTGAGACATCAAACCATGGATAGCTTCTATTGTGGTCTTGCAGCTTAAAAAAAAATAAATATTCCAGTTACAATGAAAGTTAAAACGGCTAAACAATTAATTTTGATACAGAGTAAGTCAGTAAACTAGATTTTAAACATTGCATATGTCAACATAGCAGTTGCTTTTCCTTTTGTATTTATGTACTGCATAGTACACATGTTTAGTTTGTCAAATTCATGGTTCATGCATTAACAATACTGCATGAATGTGATTGATTGTCACTGAAAACAAGACAGCACATATCAGTTCATCTGGGTAAGTAGAAGTTTAATGAATTAGAACAAAATCAGGTAAAATTGCCAAAGCGATCCCTGATCTCAGCAAGTGCTTCCTAGGTAAATTAAAGTATACTGTTTCAAAAGGTCCCTCAGTGGCTCATCCAGTTAAAGCCTTGCCACTGGGAGCTCAGGATAAGTCACACAGCTTGGACGGCGCCAGTTCGCGTCCAAGCTGTGCAAAGAGGCTGAACTTTGCTGGGGACTCCGAAGGGGGTGTCATGTTGGCTCTGACGCTCCCAGGGTGGGGGCTGTTAAACCGGCAGGGACTCTTTCTCCTCATCGCGCAACAGCGAACCCTACTGGCCAGACACCGAGCACATTCAGAGTGGATAAAAAGCAGGGCTGATCTCTGTTCTCCAGGATCGGTAGCCCGCCCACCTCTGCTCTGGATTGCTCGGCGTAAAAGTGAATCTGGCTTTAGGCTTGTGAGATTGGAGGACGCTCACATGCCCTCAGAATGTCTGTGCTGTGTGGGGACTTGCTGCAGTGAGGAGAAAAAACAATAACTGGACATTCCAAATTGGGGGGAAAATAAATAAATAATAATTGGTCACTCAATCAATCCAAGACAGTGTATGTGTGTGCCAAGTTTTGAAGAGGACTGGAGTAATGGCAATGAAAATAAACTGTATTTCAACTGACTTTAACCAGACATGTCAACAGATGGATGGCGTAGCTGACAACATAATACCACATTTCACTATACAAGGAAGACCATAAAAAATGGATTTCAAATGACTTAATTCCTGTATTATAAAAATGCATTATATCAGGAAATAAAGCAGTATCATCTATGTTAATAAACTATATTGAATGTACACTTACCTGTCTCTTGTAGCCTTAGCCAATTTATCTTCTGACTTCCTGTCATGTGTATCCAAACCTAACATAAAACTGCCCCGGCCAAGCTGGGCTTCAGACTGCTCCAGCTTCTCAGACAAGTCAAAAACCTGTCCTGTGGTATAATCCGAATTCTGGAAGGGAAGCAGGGACAAGAACACAGATATTGAGAGTGGTTTATAAGGAATTATATAAAGAATACACATTTCCCTTTGCATCTCTACAAGTTTGTTTTAAGGAGCTATACAATTAGGTGGCATATGAATTTCAGTACAGCAAGAACATATGCTCTAAATAACTGCAAAAATGTAAACTAATAAAAACAGTCAGTGTATTATACAGAAGTTAATCACAAATTATAAATCATATAGGAGCAGTTTATGGTGTAGAAAGTCATACCTCAAGAAGAAAGTGACATTTGTTTAGTTTTTAAAAAACTAAAATGTTAATTATATATTCATATTTAGATACAGACCAACACAGGTCAATAGAATTTGAGCGCAGCACCTGAAAAGTGTGTGTCACCACATTCAGATATATAGTTTTTACCTACTCAGACATATTAGCAAATTGAAAGAAAATAGGAATGGGTCTTTATACAAAATATATAGGATATGTACACTAAAAATAAATTCAACTAAAATATTAATGCACACCATTGTGTTATGCAGCAAACTAAACATTCTATGAAAAGTGGAAACTATGCAATTTACTTGCATTGGGACTTGCAAATGGTATTTTTTTTTAAATGTATTTTGTACACAGTTTTTTTTACAGGTTGTCGAAGGTGGTGTGTTTATTCTTTCAAGTGAGAGAATAATTTTGATAAACAGGAAACCCAATCTTTACAAGGGTTTCAGTCTACTTTGTGACAAACACTATCTCCCTAATCACTGAGCAGGTACCAATTAACAGACCCATCCTAGTGTCTTCATCCCATTCCTGAACAAAGTTATTTGGTTTGTATGCAGCTATGTAACAAGATAATACCAAATAAGAGACTGTAAAGTGCATTTTAACAACATGACTGCTTTGGCTAACCAGCCCTGCAAAAAGTAGGCTGTAATATCAGTGATCTACAACCAGAGATATCATCTGCTTCACTTGCTTTTAAACTGAGTGGAAGTTTTACTGATCCAAAACACGTGTTATTTTATAATATAAATCAGAGCATGATGGACAAGCATCAGGAACATGTACTGTTTGTCCTATGTTGCTTGTTAAAAGAAAAGACAAGGTTTTAATCTTGCCACAGTGTTTCGATGTTTTCAGTATGCTAAAATAGAAGAAATCTAATACAGTGAATACTTACAGTTAGCAAACTTGAAGAACTGAGAGTGTTGACCCAATATTTGTTCCATAGGAGTTCCAGCAGTTTACGGTCAAGTGAAGATTTGAAATAAGACACCTCCAAAGCATAATACCTAAATACAAAGGACTAATTTAGAACATAAAACTAACCCTGTTCACTAAACCTCTCTTTATTATTATTTTTATTATTATTTATTTCTTAGCAGACGCCCTTATCCAGGGCGACTTACAATTGTTACAAGATATCACATTATACATTTTTTCACATTATACAGATATCACATTATTTTACATACAATTCCCCATTTATACAGTTGGGTTTTTACTGGAGCAATCTAGGTAAAGTACCTTGCTCAAGGGTACAACAGCAGTGTTCCCCACTGGGGATTGAACCCACAACCCTCCGGTCAAGAGTCCAGAGCCCTAACCACTACTCCACACTGCTGCCCACACTTTATGCAAGGCTTGTGTTTAAGAATATAATGTATTTGTTCCATTTATTAATCTCATTCATTAGGTGAAAAACAGAATCAACTGACCTAATCAGCAAATGTTATTTGTAACAAATAAAGCCTTTTAAAGTTTTGAAATTGGCATCTTAAATAGTTTTGAATAGTTTAAGCAGAGGTGTGGGAGCTGGTGGGTTTAAAAAAAACAAAAAACAAAAACACCTAAGCTCCTCTCTGAGATGCTTAAATATCAAAACAGTCACAAAAGAGTGTTTCATAAGAAATTTGCAACAATACTGTGTGTAAGGCTTACTGTTTGCAGTGCACTCCAAAGTCTTCTATTTTGTTCAGTGGAATTGTCTGATATTCAGAGGGACCCTCATCTGGAGGTTTGTAGCCCTGAAGAGATTTATTGACAATCAGTACAATTATCAACAGTGAAAAATAGAACAAAAATATCTTGAAACACATTATCATATACATGTACACATATTTTATTTCTGTTTTACCTAGGCATTTAAGTTTTGTGAATTTAAAATATGCAAGATTCTTATATTACTGAATACACACACACACTTCAATCAGATTTATTTTTCCTTCAATGATTCTTACTATATTTTCTGACTGCATTTCAGTCATTCTTTATAGTTTTCTGGCACTTGAAACATGGCAGCTTTCTACTGAGAAAGCTATGATCAGGAGGATACAAATGTTGCCATATTTGGAAAAGTTCTTGATAATCTTTCTTGAAAATTTCAGGCTATGATCCTCAACTAGAAGGTAATAACTTTGCTCCCGTTCCTACAGGGGAAAACTGTGATGAATGTAGGTGAATTGTCAGAATGTGTCACATGGAATGACTACATAGTTGAAGCTGCAACAAAACTGACAGTACAGTGTACCTACCACAAGATTTTCCACTTAAAAAAAAAATAAAATAAAAAAAAATAGAAATAGATTAAATAATCAGTTACTTAGATGCTTGTAGGTGATTATTATTATTATTATTATTATTATTATTATTATTATTATTATTATTATTATTATTATTATTTATTATAGCATAAGAAATTATTTACTGTTCAAGGTTTGCAATTTTAAAACAAATGTATTACCTTTGGATATGTTCTAAAAGCTCCAAGATTTACTTTTCCAGCAGATATTGTTCTAGTTGGGTCAATCTTTTATATACAAAAAAAGAGAGAGAAAGGAGAAAACAATCATTTTTATTTGATAAAAAGATGAACAAATTATATAAATCACTGTAAACCATGTTGTATTAAAACCAATGCATGTCTATTTCTATAATCCATCAACAGTTCATCTGTCCATCAATTCCACATGTATGTGCCCAACACACTACAGATCTTAATTATTACCAATACCAAGAATACAATATTATGAAATTATATTTTATTGCAGCAATACATAATTATGAAGGCAAGTTGGCATGACTTTTCCCAAGCCACCAAATTAACACACAAAATCAGCTTTACAATAAAAAAAAGTCTCTCAACTAAATTACAATTAGACAATATTTCATTTTTGGAGTGTTCCTGTATTTTTTTTCACTGTTGAAATTTTAACAGCATGCAAATTTGAATATAGCCAGTGGAAACCCATAAAAGAGGGTGTTCATAATTGTGGAATACATTAAATATTTGCAAAAAAAAACCCAAAACCACTATTTATCATATTATACCCAAATGCAATATGAAACGTACACTGCAGGGATAGGAATCAATGAATGGGGCAATTCCCATGGAAAAAGAAAAATAAGTCTCACCTTTTTCTCACTCTATTTTGGTAGTACTTTCAGGTTCTGTGTTTCCATGTAGTTTTCTTTTAGCCAGAGAAATTCTCGTTCCAAATGCAAATAACTTTAATATTAAAATACGGGAGGGTATATTTTAAATAAAAAAAAATATTGTGTTCACCATCTAGAGTGTGACAGACAAACCGACAGAATAAGTGCATAAATGTAATAATTTAGCTTTTCTTAAGGTTTGATATTGCACTTATTGTAAACTTCACAAATACACTGGATATATATCACTTTACTGGGTACATAATTACCGTAAAAAACGTTGTATAAGTCGATTTTCTAGGCATGTTTGGGGTGCCCTAAGAAGGGGGAGGTGGAGGGGGGGATGACTAATATGCGCCGGTGTGTCTAATATTAAACTACTGTACCAGTGCCACAAACAATAATATACCAATGGGATTACTACAGCCGTGGTTATGGTTCACACAAACTTAACTGCAGACCTGTCAACTGTCCCTTATTTGCCGTGATTCTCCCGTTTTTTGGACACTTCTACCGGGACAGACTTTCTCCCATACTTTGCTAAAAACTCTGTTAAACCCCTTTAATGTCAACAAACCTTTAATTTCTGAATAAGTCATGTACAGTCTGTGGTTACTGCAATCTCAGTCTGTACCTAGCAGGGTGTAGGACCCAGGGGAGCCTTGTGGTAGACATGCATTCAGTGCATGAAAGACGCTCACATACTTAAGCATCTACGATGGCTTCGCGTGTGATAAGCCCTCCGGGTAAAAAAAACAAAAAACAAAATTTCAAGCTCCTTGGGCAACAACATTCTCACATAATCCTAAGCAACATTGGAAAAAGGGATACTTTCTGTAAACTATGCAGAACTGATTTTAACGGTGGGACAAGAATGATGTTTGTGGTAAGCACAAGAGATCACAAAAAACACCAAAAAGCCAGCGACACTCACAAAAGCAGCACTTTTCTCATCTTTCGTTGCCAAAGTAGAGACCTTTACAGCAAATCTGTAGTAGACATGTTCACAGAATCACAAATTGCAAAGTATTCTGCAGGAAAGTCACACAAATAGGGAAAGGCATTTCTATTACAATTTCAGCATCAAGATTACTTTAGAAACTCAGATTGACTGATGGCATGTGTTTATATACAGCAGTAGTGTATTAATTTAAAACAGAAGACAGCTGACAATGAAATGTTACTGACAGTGGTATTATTGATCCACCACATAAGTGCAATGTAATGAATAATGTTGCAATACCACATTGTTGTGTATTTTGGCTTTTTTTAAATTTATTTTTATGATGGACTTACTGAATTTAGAGGTTTTTTTCTTGTTATAAAGTAAGTTCCATAGCTCATCCTTTGATGACAAAGTCAATGTGCAGTACCAAACTCAGCCTTTAGGTTTGTTGTGTGATGAAAGTAAAAACGTCAGCTGTGTATGCTTTGCTGTCCTGCAAAATCAATTACAGTGGACCAGTTTACAAAATAATGGCTGGTGCCAAATCAGCCACCTACAACTACAATAAGAACCACAGTGGCCAAGAGATAATTTGATTGTGAAGCATGTCATGGTTGTTAAAGCAATTAGAAGGTGCACCGTTTCACAGTCTATCATTCTATCAAGTAATATGTAGGCATTCACTTCAATTCAGGCCACTAAGATTTAAGTTTACAAAAGCTCACTTATTATGAAAACTCAATGTTGACAGGTATGTAACTGTCAACAACCAGATTATTTTTTTAGTGTCTACAGCATTAAGGTCATGTTGCTAGGTAGAAACACAAAACCACTGTTCTAATTAAAAAGTTTTAATTAGTTATCTCAATACCCTTAATCAATCTGAATGTTTAAACGCAAGCTTTCAGACTTGACTGACCTCCTCGCGACCCAGAGGCGTGTACGTGGAAAAAAAAAAAAAAAATTGTGATTAGTTATCAATCTTCGGAATATGAAAACATCACAGCTATACTGCTTCATTGTTAACACAATTGCTGTCAGTCTCTATGAATTTCCTTATTCCCACCCTCCAGAGCCAGGGTTCGACATTAACTATGGCCCTGCGGCCTGGGGCCGGTAGAGATGGCAGTAGTTTTGAAGCACCACAGACCTGACTGTATATATACAGTATTGCATAGTGCACTTGGCTTCCGTTTCATGAACCCATGAAAATGGGACAGTGTGCCAAAACGCTGAAAAAACAAAATTACGAACACACCCCCTCCCTCCAATAACAGCATTATTGAACTAGTCATTTGTTGTACAGTCAGAATCAGAGACTGCGTACTGAATATGACAGTGAAAAAAATGTCATGTTCTGCCTTGTTTGCCTTCAGCTTCCCAGATAAAACAACAGCTTTTCTTGTTATATATATATATATATATATATATATATATATCTCATCGGAACCGCAGGGCCCAAACTGGTTTATACCGCTTATAACATGGCTACCTGTCATTTGGGGGAAGAAATAATTAAAATAATTAAAACACATTAAGACAAAACCAGAAACTTTTATTGTGTATACATCTGCAGAGTAATAGTCCCAAATGTAATGTAATTTAATTTATTGTTCACTTATTAAAACTAAATTGCACATGTCAGTTTATTGTGAATTTCTGAATCAAAAGTGGCATCTCACTAGAAACTACAGGACTGAGCACAAGCTGATGATGGCCAGAGTTTCAAATGACACTGAGGAAGGCAGGGCAGCTACTGCGATGGAGGCTGAATCTAGATCTTGGGGTGAGTTTGTGTCCTCGTTATATGCAAGGCACACATATTCAAGTAAGTTTTCATTCTTTTGGATCTCAAAATATGTTTTTGTTAGTTGTCGGACACCCTTGTGTCCAAGTCGTGCCAGAATAAGTTGAAGATCGAACCAGTCTACGAACAAATCCGACCGCGGTGTCAGGGAACCAGTGCCTCAATTTCCCACAGACGCTTCAAATCCAGGCCGGTAATTCGGGATGTGGTGTCTGGCCTTGTCTTTACCTGCTTTTCTAAAGGTTTTCATGACCGACAGGAATACATTATTGCTGATTTTAAACTCTGTCTACAGAGGTGTTAAAACGTCTGTTTAAATATCTATTTACTGTCCAGCTCAGCGTTATAAAACTGGAGACTGACTACTGGTACCCAGTTGAACTTTTTGTTCTGGCATAACATTCCCTTAATGTTTTTACGATTTTTTGGACTTATTTCCTTAAAATGAATGTCCATATTTGTTTTATTTAAGCCAGTCTGTAAGTACATTAACTGCCCATGCTGAAGTATTTTTTTCAACCTTTGTTTTCTTCTTTTTCATTTAGATGTTCCTCATCTACTGTTATGTGTCTACTCTTGACAGTTGCTGGTGCTCTTATTTTTTCAGGTGGACTGCTGTCTTTACTCAAAGTTGGTGTTGTACCAGTTATATGGAGTTTCATCCCCAAATACATTAAAGGAATAGGTGGAATGTCACTCATTTTTGGCTGTGGTTTTGTAACTAATAACAAATAAAATGGTAGTTTGTCATGGAATTTAGAATGTAGTGTTGCGTAGTGATTTATTCAGTGTGAAGCGGCTCATTAGTATGCAAGCCATGGTATCCGCTATATATATGCACGGCCATGTGATGCTGTTTAACCAATCAGAGGTTGTTATTTTTCCAAGCCATGTTGTCTCTGAGCTAAAATATATATATTACACACACACATATACACATACATATACTTACACACATGCATACAATTAGAAAAAGGAAAACTGCTGTGTGCCAAAAGATGCAAAATCAAAAAGAATAAGTTAATGTAGGTACACAAAAATGTGAATAATTGAAAAAAAAAAAAAAAAATCATTATTATAGCAAGATGTTCGGACTACATCCTTCTTCAGTTGGATGGAAAAAGCAGTACATAAAATTGATTTTTTTTTTGTTGATGGTTTTTAATTTCTGTATGTTTGTAATGTGTACGGTAACCGAACACAGCCCACGTCTCTCAAAAGAAAAAAAAAAAGTGACCAAGCGAAGCCTTTCAATATACGTTAGCCGGGCCAGTAAAAACAGTAGCTCAGTGGCCCAAGGGGCCAGTGGTTAAATCTAAATGTAGAGCCCTGCGAGCCATTGATTTGTCAACATTCAGACTGAACCTGCCCCTGGGATCCGCAGCAAACAGCTACTGGTTAGAAAGCTGAGTAAACTTATCAAGTCTTGCGTTCTTTGTAACTGCAGTGCAATATTATAATGCAGGTGTCTGAGACTGGATAAAGTAGGACAGTCAGACAAACAAAAAAGCTACACAATAGGTTTGAAATTGCGCATTGTTAAATTTGCAGAAAATACATGGTAAATACAATGCTTAAATAGAGTGTGAAATTCATGAAAAAACAGTACGTGACTGGAGACGAAACAAAGACAAACTTAAATATGGGAAAAGAAAAACAAGTAGATACAGGAGAAAGGTGTTTATGGCCTGATGTAGAAAACATTTTTTTGAATGGAGTACTTTGAATGACTTGAATACATACTGTAACTTGTTCTACATGTCAGTGCACGGTTTAGTTTCTTCTTGTTTTTATTTTTTTATTTTTTTTCTAATTGATGCAAGCAGCACTGTTGAATACTTTTCTTTTAAATTTTAATTAATACAAACACATTTGTAAAAACCAATGCAGCTGGAACTATATTGTCCAAGTACGGTTTTGGAAAGAAATGTTCAGGTATGCAAAGATAATATGTTCTTGACAGGGGTACACCAATAATCGGTAGCCTATCGGCATGGCATCGATAAGGAAAAAAAAAACACATCGGCGATCGGCAGTTTTTGTTAGTTTAGCCGATAATGTACACTGATATTCATGCTTGAATTTCTTCCAGCAAATAACTGAATGTTTGGTCAGGCGCGCTTACTATACTAATGACGTAAGAACACTGAGACAGTAATTTTCCCAGTGCTCAAAAGAGTGGTGTTTGGATTTTTTTTTTTTTTATATCTGAAGACAACAATAGGATAGCCGAGTTATGTGCAGCAGAATAAACTTAATGCTTCATTAAATCCAACAATGAACTGTGAGTAGAATATTATTCTGATGCTTTTTAAAAAAAGCTCTCTTTGAATATTTAAAGACTCTGGAGTGTTCTCCTGCCCCGTGCTGGTCAACAATCTCTCCAAGTCCAAACAGCAAAACAAGTCCTCTTAGTTAGCGCAGACTGCCGGGTCGTTACATTATTATTACACAATGTACTTCAAAATGGCCTTTTGTAATTTGTGTATATCTTGCTTAATCTGCATTGGTTGCGTGAGTATTTGGCGGCACTTTGAAGCAGAAACTGATTACTGTGCCGACTTTTGTTAAGTAACAAATTCAAGTCTGACTGAATTTTGTAACCGGAAATGTCATATTTTTATGACATCTTTTTTGATTAAATGCCCAATTTAAGTTGTGCTGCATTTGTAAGCAGTGCATGCTTACAATAAGAATTTAACGAATGTTGTTGTAGTTGACATTGCGTAGGCTACATTTCTCTTTTCTAATAAACAGTATAGATAGAAGTTATATAATACGCAATGTTTGTCAGCAAGTGGCTATAAAAGTTAATGTAACATTATATATTTTTTTTTTTTACGGAAGTGTTTGTTATAAAACAAATATATCAATTGCTGTCAAGCACACAATATAATACTACTTTATTCTTTGTATTCATTTTCTGAAGTAAAAGATTTTTACGGTTGTGTTTTGCCTTGAGCAATCTGAATCATTAAAAAAAAATTGCCTTCCTTATGTTACTAACTAAATTAGTTATTCTACTTAGTTCATTTGATGCTGATCTGCTCTGTCCGCATGTAGTTTTAGTATTCATGCTTGATTTAGAAATTAAATAGAAGAACAGTGTCAACATTTAAAATGTAGTTTTCCATGAAATGCATCTCATTCTGGCAGTTAAACAGATAACCGTTGGTTTTCTACTAAATGTTTACATATTTTGACTTAAGATTAATTCTTTATTTATATGGAAAATGCCACCTCCCTTTTTATTAGAACACGTTGAAGTTTAGGTCTGATTACATTTCAATAATCTTAACGCTAATGCCAGGATATTTTTTGCTTCATTATTTTATGCTTTGGAGAAGTAAAGTAGGTTTCTAAACTGGAATTTCATGAATACCTTGGCGACTGTAAATGGGTTTACATGTGGTTTGGATTAAGAATTGGCTGTACTTACAACAACTGCGACAAAAGGTTCCTGAAACTGCTGATTAAGCATTTGAGTGCTGACATCAATCCCAGACAGCCAGCAGCCATAACCAGGGTGGCTGTGATACCAGCCAATGGCATTTTCTAGGCGTCCAACCTAACAGGGATAAAAAAAAAAAAAATAGTATTTTAATTTTACTAAAAATCAACCAACCAAAACAACAAATAATAAAAAAAAAAAAATCAAAAAACCTTATATAAATACCTTATAATATACCTTATATAAATTAATATATTAACACTTTAAAGTCATACTGAAATAAAACAAAACCAAACAAAAACAGCACCACAGCAAATCACACATTGAGAACCATGTGTCCCCACCCAAAATAAACCCCAAACATGATTGTATTTGTGATTGAGAGAAATTAAATGCATGCAGTTTGAAAAGTGCATTTGAATTCTGGCACAGCTGCTTGAAAGAACTGTTAATTTGAGATCCAAAGATGTCTTCTGTGATCTAAAATTACCTAAAAGAAAAAGTACTGTGTCACCAGCTGGAGATGTTGCACTTTGCATTGCTGGATTTTGGATCACTATTATTTTAAAGTATTTTTATGTGCTTTAAATCAACAGTTATATATATATATATATATATATATATATATATATATATATATATATATATATATATACACACACACACACACACACACATTACACACATGTATACATTATTCCTATTCCCTTACAGTACATTCTTTTTTATATTGATATCCAAATATATATTTAATTATTATTATTATATATAATTCACTGTAACTTGTCCAGTCACCTGGGCTTTTCCATTTCAACCTTCCCATTTGTTACTATTGTTTCAAATATTTTTAATCAATATGAGTGTGTGTCTTAAGGGTTGACTTTATCAACCTATAAGCTGCCAGGATAAGCTACCGCTGGATTTTATTAGAACATTTTACATCACTTGAATTTAAAGCAGGTGATTGATGCAATCCAGGATGATTCCCTAGGCAGTGGTGGGCAAACTTGGGGCCGCGCACCCCTGGGGGGGGGGGCGTGTAGTGTGACTAAGGGGGGCGCGACTAAAGAGGTAGTTCTGTTAAAACAAAAAAAGATAGACCATTTTAAACAAATACATAAATGACTGCTAATTAGGCCAAGTTCTTACCTTTCAAATGAGTTGGTGACGATTACTCTAGGTAGGACTTGTAGAACCGGAGAAATTATGTTTGAAGTGGCGAGTGTGTGTGTCAGTGAAACTGCAGTGAAGTGTGTCGATAAGTGTAAAAAAAATGTCCTGTATTAATGTAAAGCACGTATTTTTTCTAAGATTTTACAAAAAAACGTCCAGATTTAACTAAATACATAAATGTTAACAAACACAGTCTTAAAAGTCAGAGTGTAAGCGCAGCTCTGCAACATACACTGCCAAATCAAACACGTCAATGGCCATGGGCTTGCATGTTAAGAGCTATGCACACCGGACGCGAGCTTGCGAATCAAAAATAATTAAAACTATTGATTTAGAGTAATGCACAACACAAGCGAAGCGAGTGGTGTGAATGAAGCGAGCAAATATAGAAATACATTTGTTTTATTTGTATTTTGCTTTGCGCTGTTTGCATTGCAATGGACCAATCAGAAAAATAAGGTCAAAGGTAGGGGCTGTCAGACTGTCAGTGTCTCGCTCACGCAGAGATTACCACAGAAATAAAAACAATCTACATCAATGAGAATTTAATTATTAAAGTCGAAAAATACAATGTTCTTTAGGATGCCAGTGTCTGTGGTTATAAAGATAATAAAAAGGACGCACATGTCAAGAAATAGCAGAACAATTGGAAATTGATGGTATGTCTGTCTCTCTTTATTTCACCTTAATTTTAGTCAAAATGACGGGGAGCGCCACACACTGGTTTCGTATTTCTGTAAAATGACGTTTCTTTGTTTTAATAATGTTGACCAATAATAATAATCACATTAGCTCTTTTACAAGCTGCTAGTATTCCCTAAACTGTTTCCTTTTGTGTGGTGTTCCCATGCTCTTCTGTGTTAAATTTATTTTTAAATTCCGTTTCCACAAAAGGAGCAAAAAGACAGTCTTTTCTTTTCACGACTAGCTACATTTTTTTGTACTCGTGCTGTATTCGTGTCGTTCCCAATGTGCATACTATATTTTGTGAAAACCTGATATTTAATTGCTGATTTATCCGTCAGGTAACTGTTGAATCGCCAAGTTTAAACAAAACAAACACAAAAAAAAAGAGTTAAGTTACATGTATTTTCCACGGATTTATTTGTTAGAAATGTTAGCTAAATGTTGACTTGCCAAGTGTAAAAAAAATATTTAAATTCACTGATTTATGTTAGAAACCCAGGTTTATTCACTCGAAGTGAAAAAAAAAAAAAAGATTTCAAGACTGATTTTAAATGTTGAATTTATGATACGCGTATGTATTTACCAAAATCTGGTCTTTTTTGTGGTTAAGGAAAAATTGTTATAATATAAAGTTATGGTCTAATGTTTTAATATGGAGGGGACACGGCAAAATGTATGCTAAAAAAGGGGGGCGGCATTTAAAAACTTTGCGCAACACTGCCCTAGAGCTGGAAAATGCAGCTGCGGATTGTCCAAGTGGGGTTCCTTATAACCTTGTTCTGCTTACAGAGCAGAGGCACTGTGTCTTACTGGATGGATCACGTCCACTCACACTGCCCTACAGGTTGAGATTTTATGCCATAATTTTATGAAGTCCTCAACATAACGCTTTTTCAAGACACATTAGTAAAGTCTAATTATATTAATAGTTGTGAGAATCTTCCCCCATTAAAAAATAATAAAACTAATACAAATAAAACAAGGTTCAGCTGGGAAATAACAGACCTGTTTTGCATTTTCTATGTATGCAGCCATGTACTCATATGCTGCTGCCTGAGCATTGACGCGGGTCTCGGTTCCCTCAACCGGCAGTGCAAAGCTGTCCATGATCAGCATGGTCTCTCCGTCCACCTTCCCCAGCATCAACCCCATGACCTCGAGGTTACCACCTGACCTGGCATGCATCACCATCTTCAGAAGGGCTAGAGCTGTGATCTTGCAGTACTTGAAATAATGATGACTGAAACAGACAAACAAAAAAACAAATAAACATGCATGTATGGAACACACAGCTAGAATGTGTGATGTCTATAACCAACATTTCTACTGAAATAGATCACACCTAACTTGTAGGGAATTATTTTACTGCAGTTGATATTGTTGTACAATCGCCATGTTCACACAGTCGTTTGTGTTGTTTATTAGTGAACTAGTTGACCTTACATTGCGTTCTCCAAGGCCCTAGTATAGATTAAGTTATGTAATTTAAATGATGAAATGCTTTAGAAAGCACTCCTCTGCGTATCAACAACGACACAGGGTACAGTTTACTGACAGGATATAGGCCGAGATCGAAACACCAGTAATCTTGTTTTTTTTTTTTCAAAAAACGTTTCCCCGCCATGATATTTTGATTGACTTACTCTTTTGTCCACGGTTTTGCTGCCAGGATCTCTTGTTGCTGCTTTTTGTCGTATTTATAAATTTCATCAATACTCTGAACTTCTTGCATGTTATTGGAGAGCTCCCATGTCTTCTGCGCCGTGCTTGAACCGGCCATTTCCTAATTTATTTGGTATTGCTATGTGATATAGAATTAACAGCTAAACGTTATGGTTCCGCTAAAGAGAAAACAAATAAAAAGTATACTTATTTCTGCAACTTGATCAATGTGGTTGCTATTAAGTAACTCCCATCAACAATAGTAGTACCAGACAAGCCTGCCATGACGTTTGAGACTCACCACTGCTGAATTACAGGGGGTTACAAAAAAATAAAAAATAATAAAAATAAGTACCTCAAGTCAAGAAGAAATGATTTCAAATGACTGCTACGGAAATGTAACTTACTTTATAGTATCCTAGTCACCAGTTATCTATTATACGTATTATGCTTTTAATTATATGTTTAATATGCTATGTGGTATCTATAGTGGTATAGTCCTGTTTAAAAACTGTTGTCAAAAATATGCGGCTGCAAAGATGATGGCGACCTCTGCTGACAGGATTAGTATTTCACGGTTTTTTTTGGTCGCTTGTCTATGCTGAATTTTAGCAAACTATTTGAACGTACAAACAATTTTTGTGTTTGCATTTATTAATTATATTATTGTAAATATAATATTACATTCTTGTGAACACATGTGCTGTGGTCTTAAGAATTTAAAATAGTCGTTTCATTTCAACTATACCTGAACAAAAGTGGATCTCTCAGAATCCTGTGTACCTAAACATCATAGTGCTTACTAACCGCAACACTTCAGTACATTACATTTATAAACTTATATTTAAAACAGCAAAACAAAACAAAAACGGCACTGTTTAAGTTTACACATGCAGTTCCAAACTCCAAGCCGACAGGGGGGGTAGTTTTTTCATTTGCAGCATTAATGTCTGTATAGCGCTTACAGTCGCTTCTTCCGTAGCGCTCAGGAGTTTGGTTATTTCTGTTGGCGAGGATGGGGACTGTTGACTCTCTGATCCATGGAGACAGTACAGTGGGCTGTGTGGACCCGCCTGCTGTAAACATTTGATCGTGCACTGTTCAACAAGGACCGTTTATAAACTTTCTGATGTGGCTGATATCAAAATATTCCACATGCCGTCCAACTGAGTGCAGGTAAAACATAAAAAAGTACCGTACTTAAAATGTTTTATAGCTTTGTTCATTGTTACTTCTATATTAAGTATTTTTTCTTTTCTTTTTAAATTAAAGCTGTATTTTCTTAACTGATAAGTGTTATTTAATATATTACTAGTAATATGTATATTACTGAGGTGATATGTTTCGGGACATCAAGTTAAATATTATTATTATTATTATTATTATTATTATTATTATTACTATTACTATTATTTATTTATTTATTTATTTATTTATTAGCAATATACTGTACAGCGTAGCCTACTTAATGGAATTAAATGTAGCCTACACTATTATTAGCATGTACAATACTGGTGGTACTAATGTGACAGAAACTTCTAAGTTGCTAGGTTCCAACTTTCACGCTGTCTAAGTTAATTTTAACGTTCTGTATTATTTGTGTCTGGTGGTAGAGATCATGTTATATTAATGTTCTATTGTTAACCGGCCAGGTAAATATTTTTTTCACGTGAAAATTATGAATCCTATAAAATACATTTTTCACCTGACGATTTGTTAAATTCGGATTTGTTAAATGTTATTATTATTATTATTATTATTATTATTATTATTATTATTGAGTTCTAGGTTGTGAAGCCATTCTGTGTATTTTTGTACGAGCCTGTGTTAGTTTACGGTGGTTGCCTAGTAACAACGGAAGTCATTTTTTAAAGGGACAATTGTTTCTGTTGTGGCCTAGGCAGACCAAGCAAGTCCACCAAAGAACGACTACATTTGATTTGGTCTCAATTATAAGCGCTCACAATAATTCCCAATGCAGTTCAGTTTAGTATTTAAAGATTGTTTTAATCTCACTCTTTTTAAAGCTCTGACTTTGGTGTCCATGGCATAGGTCTAAAATGTTCCAATCGAGATGGTTTAATATTGCTGTTTTGTGAGGTAGGTGTACCAAATGATGGGAAAATAGACAGCAGCATGTCATCGCCGCACGTCATGACTGCACTGGAGCCAAAACCTACTGTAAATGCGCCCTAACTGAATCGAATCTAAATGGCTCGCCAGAAAATCTTTAATGACTTTGCAGTTTAATGTAACACACTTTATCTTTTGAGTTAGGCTTCCAGCAGATTGCAGTATTTTTACAAGCATAAGATAGACAACATATCTGCCCTTCAGTTTGGGCAGGAAAGGTTTTTTTCACAGGGACATTAAGCACCATTTGACCAAGTACCAAATGGCTATAAAGTCACCCAGTTTGTTACAGTACATAAACAATGTTATGAATAAATTAGTCCCTAATTTGAAAAGTGAGATATTTTAAAGATATTTCCAATATCACTTCTAAGGTACCCTAAACAGATCACCTTTAATGTTTGCACAGATGCAGCTTGTTCTGGGAAGGGTAATCAAAAGAGAGCAAACACATACTCTAGTCATGTCAGTTTAGTTAAATAAGTCTTACATGAATTAGACAATCAGTAAGAGCAGGTTTTATTTAGTAGATTGCTGACCATTGAAGACAAAACCCACTTATTTATCTGCCAGACTGAAACAAGCACATGACAAGCAAAGATAGGTAAGAGAAGATTGGGATTTAAAGTACCATGGACTTAAGAATGTACACAGTACATTGTGCTGAAAAGATTATTGTATACTGTATATGCAGTGTTTTGCATGGTCTGAATGACATCACTACACCAGTGTGATTACAGTTGTGGGCATTTGTAGGTTCAGAATCATTTTAAGTCATATTGTTCACTACTGTAGTGCTGAAATTATTTTTTGCTTTCAAAACAAAATGGTAAATGTTGTCTAAAACATGTTTAAAGTAATATTAGAGTATTGTACTGTATGAAGAGAGATTTATTTCACTAGGGCTAGTCATCTTGTTGTGGTAATTTTATAGTTTGTGTTGGATCGACAGCATGTCTTTCAACATTTTAACTTGAATCATTTTGTCAGTCTTGTTTAATTGGATTAATAATAACTGCAGCCTTCAGTGAGAGCGAGAAATAAATTGTTTAGCTCTGCAGGCCTTTATTTATATCGGTGGAAGCAAGATCAGCCCGTACATTGTGTCTGCCAGTGATTCAGATATCATCTGCTTGGAATTCAGTGAGGTGTCCACACACAGTTCATCACAAACATTGGGGGGGGGTGGGGATGGTCAAAAGGTCAAAGGTATAAAGAGGTCAATATGTGGGCAATGGGAAGCCCCCTAGACCATTGTGACAGGTGTCATTTTATTAAAAATTGCATGAGGTTAGGCCTATATCCTTTTTTTTAAAATCTTGACTCTAAAATCTCTGGGATGGAAATATGACTCCCGTTGCATTACAGTTTGATCCATTCCTGGTTTTACTGTGAGTTTAATAAGACACACCTGAAAGCACTTCACTGCGTATCAACATCGACAAAGGATACAGTTTACTGACTACAGACCCAGATCGAAATATTAGTAGAGCTTGATACTTATACACTGTAGTTAATCCAGTTTATATTAAGACCTGGAATGAGTGAAACTGCTATGCAATAGGAATCTTATTTCCATCCCTGAACCTGCGCTTCTTGTGGATGAAGGGAGGCGATGCTGCCGTGATTTCCCCTCTGGGTGCATTCATTTCATGTTAACGCCTTCATTGGGGTTTTCAGTGTTTCTGCATATATGCAACAAACAAATCTTCCTAAATGAAACATTTCTTATAGGATGACAGATGCTGAAAGGAGGGCCAATAATAATAAGGCGAAGCATTGTGTGCTGTCTCACAGTCAGCCTTGAGGAGTCTTTCAGGAGCATTTATTTTCTTCATTTTTTTGGCAAACGCAGCACATCTGTAGAAACGTACTGTATGTACTACAGTCGATGTCTATGCTGCTGTCCAGCATATTAATTAGCTGGAACAGACACAGTGGCTAACACCTTGATCATTTAATTCAGCGAGTGTATAATTCTTCTGTATTCTTGCTTTTTTTTTCTTGGAAAGGAAATACATTTATAAAAATGGCAGATGAACTGGAAATCTTTCTTGAGGAACAAAAGGCTAGATTTGCCCGTGACAAAGCCAACCAGGAGCAGGACCCACCTTATATGGAAATAAGGGTAGGTTATACTGACACTTACTGTAAACATGCACAGATAGAGAAATGTTATAACCAGAACCCACATTGCTTTGCTTTGGTCCCTTCTGGTATGTGAATGAACAGGTTCTTGTTGGTCCGCTTGTGAATTCTGTTGTAGACAGTCTAGAAACTATGCTAAGCTTAGAGCAGTCCAAGTCCATACTTCTAGTCACTACTGTATGCAGAACTGATTTCTCCCTTATGGGTGTTAGTCCATTGGAGTCAGAATAACACTTTCTACAGTACCTGTACATGGGGTATATAAGTACTTGTCATCTCTTTATACCCAGTACTGTAGTACATTAACAGAAACTATCATACATATACGGATGACTGTCTGATGGAGGCTGCAATATGTCAGTGCTATAATTAGACTCCATATTTGTCCCTGAATAAAATATTGGAGAACTGCAGTTGAAAGGGAGACAAAATCAATGATGGCTGGCAGCTCACATATTGCTTTTTGTAAGGGGCGTAGCTTATTTAATTTGACTTTGAGCTTTGTTTTTCATCGGAATGCCAATGTCATTGCCAGATGTATGTGTCTCACTGTCTATCGTATTTACTGCCTGGATAGTTATTATTATTATTATTATTTATTTCTTAGCAGACGCCCTTATCCAGGGCGACTTACAATCGTAAGCAAATACATTTCAAGTGTTACAATACAAGTAATACATTGCTAGTTAAATCGATGTGCACTTACAGTACCATGTAAAACAGAAAGGAGTTAACACAGTTTTGATTCATAATGTTGCAATATGTAGCATATATGAATTTTGAAACAGATTGTGACCATTAAATTATCGAAAGAAAACAAATGCAGTAAATATTGTATAAATACATTTGGTATCCATTTATGTAAATCCAAGTAAAACATAATCTTAGAAGTACTGTACAAACTGCTTTCGTCTGACTAGTCCTATTCCTTAAATAAGTGTTGATGTCTTCTGTATGCCGTACTTCTCAATCAGTAAGTATAGTAATGTGTTTTTGTGAGTGTTACAGTTGCATTAAGTGGGGTTCATTTGCATGCTTCTGTATTTACATGTCTTCTGAGCTTCAACTCCCCTTGTTGGTTAACTATGTTATGTCTATGTAACAAATGTCACTCCTTGGTAATCCATTAGGGTTTATTGCCCTTCATATAAACGGAACGTATTATAGCAACATACTTCCTTTCGTGGAATGTAATGTTTAGTGTCTAGAGCTGTTGGTCATGCCATAGAACTAGTGTTTTGGCCTTTAATTACCAGAATTGGTCAAATCTATTTGACCATTTTGTTATATAATGGTGCAATAAGGTGCCAGGTTCGTTATAGCCGAAGGTTCGTTATAAGGAAGGCCGTTATAGCGAGGGTGTACTATATGTATATGTATGTAAAATTGTACAGATGCATGTTTAAATGTATACTTGCATTCAGCATTTTTCTCATTGGTCCCCCCTATCAAAAGTAATTGTTCGCCTCATCAACATAATTATGTAGTCTGGAGATTGGAAAATAATGTCATGTGTAGGTTATATGATGTAATTGGGTGATGTCATTAAGATGATAACTAGGGAGGGAGGATGGTAATCTGGACTGTGTTAAAGTAGTAAACTTAAAATGTATAATGAGGGGGGCTCCCGAGTGGTGCATCCAGTAAAAGTGCTCCGCGTGGAGTGCAGGATGTGCCCTATAGTCTGGAGATCGCAGGTTCGAATCCAGGCTATGTCACAGCCGACCATGACCGGGGGTTCCTAGGGGTCGCCTGTGGTTATGCAGTGGAGCAGTCAGATCTGTGTTGTACTCCGGCACTATAGGTCTGGTGGCCTCGCTGTGGATCCGCAGTGCAAAAAATGACGGCTTGGCAGGAGCACGTTTTGGAGAACGCATGTTCCAGCTGCCATTTCCCCGAGTCGGCAGGGGGGTTGCGAGCGGTGAGCCGAGGATCCAGATAATAATTGGGCATACAAAATTGGGGAGAAAAACCGGGGTAAAAAATTGCCGATGACTAATTAAAAAAAATATATGTATAATGAGTACCTCTCTTTTTTTATTTTGTCGTCAGCAGTTTTTTACCCTGGTTTTTCTATTTAGGTAAAACTAATAAGAAAGTAGACCAATGCCTTTATCGGTGTTTATTTTTGCCGCAAAGTAAAATACTTTTATAAATTCAAGAATATGTTTTTAAGTAACTCTTTTTAGTTAGTTTTTAAGCAATTGTTTTTATTTATTTTTATTTTTTATTATTGCAGACCAAGCCTGATCCAGTTTACAACTCAAGCATCAAAGAAAATATTCCTCCAAGCAAGTGGCCCTCAACACAAAAACTGCATAATAACAATGTCAAAGGTATGCCATCGGCAGGGATGCACAGGTGGTGCTGCCTGTGCTGCAAGCTTGCTTCATTGTAAAGTAGAAGAAAGCAGCTCAGAGCTATTTCTTTTTTTCCAAGTTCCCCTGATTTTATTTGTGGTGGGACTCTCTATTATTGCTGGTAGTACACTGTTGTTGTACAGTATGTGCTGCAGTTCAACAATGTGCCAGAAATAAATTGCAACAGAAAGATTCCATTGGTAGCTGGATAGCATTTAACAATGAACATGCCATGTCAGCCGCGCAATTAAACAAAGGAGCATGAGTGAGCCTGTTGCACTCAATCTCAGATCCTTGGTTTCAACACTCTTTATTTCTGTTTACAGAGAGCTCTGTATTTTACTACAGGGACTGCAGCATGCATGCCCAACAGTGATGAAGATACTTTCTGAACCAATGATACATGCTTCACTGTGAGATGTTAATTAGACAGGATAAGCAGCCTCTGACCTTTCTGACCAGACATTTAGTATAGGGTATCTCAGAATTCACTGTAGACTTCTACATAATAACTTCTGACCTCGCACTACAGTTTTATACAGGTACATTAGGCAGATATGGTATAACATGATGATGTAATTCTTTTGGATTGCTTAAGGTAACAAAGTGAATGTACAAGTTTAAAATATTCGTATAAAATCGAAGGTTTATCGGATTGTAGCAAAATGCAACCCAAAATCTCTATATAGATAAACATTTGATAAACGTTTGGTGAAGATTGGTGTAAAGTCAAGGCAGTTCTTGTGTTCACCTGTTATAGTGTGACAGAGGGAAAGACAGGTGAACATGATGTGCAAATCTGGAGTCACAGGTGTTGCCTTTTGACCATTTATTACAAATAACTTGAATATAATTTTGTATGTAAAATATATATGGTATAAGAATGCTGCTTATACCATATATCTGCATTTCATTTTCCAGAGGAGAACTCTGACTTGAGTTTACCACTTGGATACGAGTATGAGAGGAAAAAACACAAACTGAAGCAGGAACTGCGGCAGGATTACAGGCGCTATATGGCTCAGGTAAATTACTCTTAGCCAATATTACTTTTCTTTTTTTTTCTTTTTTTTTTTTAAATAAAACTACATTTTTTGCAGTTTTAAACCACAGTGGCCTTAAGTTAATAAAAAATGATTTTAGTTTTTAAGTAATGCTATACAGTAGTATGTTAAATATAATTAAATGTTTGTAGTTTGTAGTCTGTAGTGCAATAAGTGACCTTGCACTTAATGACTCTTGTGCTAACTTGCAGGAAGTAGCTCGAGACAAAAGAAAAGTGTGGGTTCAACAAGGTTTTTTCAGTGTTTTGTATGCCTGTTTTTATAGTTTTTGTAGGCTTTTCGCTGGCATATAGTTGTTGAAATAAATTAAATGCATACACAAACCATTCGCTTGTCAACTTGATCATTAATTGATGCTTTTATGCAAAGTAACAAAAAAGATCTTGTAACAGGGAGATGTTACTTACGTGGGTCGTCACTGAATAATACGGAATCAGACACAGAGCAGTGGGTGTTGACATGCTGCACAGGAGTGCAGATTTAATACAACACAGGCCTGGTGCTCGGGTACCAACCATGGTAATCCTAGCTCCAGATTTAATAAAGAGAACACAACAAAACAAAGCTAAAAATAAAAGTTTGCCACACAAGGCGAGCACAAGCCTCACTAAAAGAGAAACCCTCTCTATACTTAGTTTAGGATCAAATCACCTAAAGTAACCTACTGCTGTTGCTCCCGACGTCCTGATGACTCTGGGCCTTCATGATAGTCCTGGCTGGGCAGAGCCTTCACAGGCACCGTCTTGCAGTTGAAGGGTTCTGTAGTAGTTATCCTGCAGCGTGGACGCTCTCCTCCTCGATGTAAACATAACAAGCTTTTGCTCAGCGCCTGTCTGTATGGCTATGACCGCGCAGTAGCCTTGAACGCCAGCGCTGCTGCGCTTTTAAACAGGTGTAGGCTCCCCGGGCATTCCCCCCCAGTCAATCAAGACCTCCCGATCAACTTAGCTCCGGGCAGGCCTTCCTGTTTACTAAGCAACAGCACAGCTGAACCAGCGACAGGGTCCTCCCTGTTACAGATCTATTGGCAGAGCTTTAATTGTATTTAAATAAATATGTCCTGTTGCTTTGCAGTACTTCCTGTGCTGACTAATTCAACCATAGAGGTTTGATTAGCTTTGCATTAGTCTGGTTTGTTTAAATTTTCTTCCTGTGCTAACAAAACTATAACTGTATTTAATTACAAGTGATTAAGGAATATCAAATTACAATAATCTTCAAGACTGAAATCTTGATGATGTCTTTTGAACTAAAGACTGACACAATAGGCTCTATTTACAAAGCTTTAACTCATGAGTTGTACAAATATTTATTTCATGAATAAAATAAAGTGTGATATTTAAGAAACTGTTCTTTACTGTTGTTGATGCAATTGACAATAGTCCAGAACAATTTCAGGAATATCAAATTTGATTTATATATAAAAACAGACCAAACCCAAAACCTCTTTAAATAACTTGAGAGTTAAAGCTTTGGAAACAGAGCCCTATAAATCAAAGTCTAATGATTAATATCATGAATCTCTTTGGTTACCAAATTCCATTTGAATCCACTCAGTTTTCAGAACAGGTTATATTCCTGCATAACAAAATCTAACAGTTTGTTACAAGTTCTCAATCATACTGCAACAGTTCACCTGGTTTTATAACATTTTATAGATCCTCTAAACTAAGTGTCCGAAAGGAAATGTCTTCCAAACAATGTTAAATTGGGACACCACATTGTAATGCATTTAACATATCAAATATTGGCTGAGGCAATTAATTACATGTTAAAATCACAATATCAGAGTTACTGTGTTTCTTATCTTGCAGAAAAAATATAAAAGTACAAATGGGGCAGACCCAAACACTCTGGGGCTTTCACTGCCCATTGGAGAGAGAAGATCTGCAAAGGTATGTACTGTATGGTATATCTACACACATACACACACATATATATATATATATATATATATATATATATATATATATATATATATATATACACACACTAAGTAAAAACGACTTTTTCATTGGAAATGTAAACAACCTTTTAGACAAAAGATTTAGTTTAATACAATAGATTTTCCTTAAAATCTATTGTTACTTGAAATCTGGCCTCATTACAATTCAGGGAAACAATGTTGGCGCTACCGTTTATACGTGTAAGTATCAAAAGCGATGTACTGCAAAGGGTTTCATTTATCCTACTTGTCCTAAAGGTTTATTTATTTTTTATTTATGCTTTCCAATTAAAAAAATAAATAAATAAATTGTGCGTGTTTTTTTTCTTACCGCTGGAGCTGACCCATTGTTTGCCTAAGAACCTTTGTTATGTGGGAGTTGGAAGCTACCACAAGTGACTAATTTGCCAAACTGTGTATCTAAGCAACAGCTTTAGCACCGGTGTAAATCCCTTTGTTCAGATCGAATGCACCAGCTTGGCTACCAATTGACTTTAATTACGAATGTGATTTTGCTCAATGCACAGTAGTTGAGCAGAGAGTCAATTAAGAGTTCCCACCGAAACACAGCTAAGCTCAGTTTTCATGTCGGTTTGTTTGTTGTTTGTTTTAAGATTTAACTGTAACCTTGGGATTTTAGTTTTTACGAAGACTAAGACTGATTATTTTTTTTTTGGTTATTTATTAAATAGCTGAGTACCAGGGGGAGACCCTTATTCAGAACCATTTTGTCCAATTCATTCAGCTCGGTTTCTTTTCTCTGCATTTTTAGGCTAGATTACAAAGTGAGAGAAACCAGGAGTATAACCAGTTTCTCAGGGGACAAGAGGAAAATGTTGCTTTGAAGAAAGAAGCAAGGAGTACTATACAGGTACTACAGTACTATACCGTAGTACAGTACAAGTACAATACTACAGTATTGGCTGGTTTTTACATACAATTATTATTACAATATTCTGATAAAACACAAATCTACAGTTCGTAATACTGAATGACAAGTGATCCTAGTGTAATATTACTGCTTTACCTAATCAATCTCACAGATAAGTTCCATTGTGTGGTTATGAATATTGTCACTGTTACATGTACAGTTCAATACAATACAATAGATGAACTGATCTACTCTATTTTACAAATAAGGTACATGAAAGGCAAAGTTTGTATGTTTATTAATAACTACCTGATACATGCTGCACCATTTGACTCAAGTATTATTTTATTTTTTTTATTTTTTTAGGCTTATATTTATAGTTTGGGGTGTTTGGTGTTTTAAATTGATTATTTTTAAGATGGCAGATAGTTAAAGGAATGGGGGTTTATAGAAATGATTTATTGATTTAATGTCCAATTTGATTACAGCTTCGTACATAATCACTCATCTTTATTTTTCTCTATACATTACTATTTCCTGATTGTAGCTGCATTTTTTTTAAATTTTAAATTTACTATATATTAATTTTAAAATGACTATATATTAGTGAAAAAAAGCACCGTGAGGCTGCGTGGTCCATTGGTTAAAGAAAAGGGCTTGTAACCAGAAGGTCCCCGGTTCAAATCCCAACTCAGCCACTGACTCATTGTGTGACCCTGAGCAAGTTACTTAACCTCCTTGTGCTCCATCTTTCGGGTGAGATGTAATTGTAAGTGACTCTGAAGCCGATGTGTAGTTCACACACCCTAGTCTCTGTAAGTCACCTTGGATAAAGGCATCTGCTAAATAAACAAATAATAATAATAATAAAAATAAGGCATAGGCAGTAACCAGTAACCAGTAGGTGCTTGTTGTCAATATATTCTCCCTCTTACCTCTTCTGAGGGCAAGTTTTGATGAAAGTCTTTTGAGTTAGACTGATGACCACTAAGAACTGGGATGAACTTAATCCAATTACCTACCAGTGCCAACCCATCTGATCCTTTCTTTTTGTTCTCTGTCAGTACCGCGGGGAAAGAGATGAGGAGCCCCTTACTTCTAGCAGAGTCCTGCCTGAACTGTACTCCGAGGTTCAGCCAACAGCGCGAGTACCAGCAGCCAGGGAGCACAGCCCTCCTCCTAGGAGAGATGCTGCCACCCTCACAGAATCCCAGGCTTTACTGAAGGGAAGGAGGCAAGAGGAGGACAGAGCACGGTGGCTGGAGGAAGAGAGGAGACCTCGGCTCGCAAGGCTAGACTACGATTCCGAACTTGACGAGAGCCATGAAAGGAGGCGCCCACGGCTGAGCGAGGAACTTGGATTCACAGAGAAAAGACAGCGCAGGGGGAACCACAAATCAGAAAGGTACTGCCACGAAGAGCACCCTTCTCTCATAAGTTTATATATTACATTTTGTTTACTCAGGATAGCCCAACAGAACGGTCTTGTTTCCAGTGAGGTCTTGCTTCAAACCAGTGTTAAAGCTGAGGCTAAAGAAGATTGGTAGATTTGCTGTGCTTGAACTAGAATAATTGCTTCATTTTGCCATTTTAAATAGTGAAAGGGCAGGGCAGCCAAACACTGTAAGCAGTGGTAACAGTGCACAGATGTTTATGGAATATTGTCACTAATTGTTGTACTTATTTATATATAAATAGTACAGAAAGTGCAAAGTGACAGAAAACTATACCGAACCCCTTTGAATAATTTTTATGTTGGCTTTAATAAAAAAAAAAAAGTTTTTCAATGTTATAGTTTTATCTTGAGGTTGATGTTTTTGATATTGTGAACAGTTTAAATGGCACACACAATTATGCTGAGATGGGAAGTAAATGGTAACATGATAAACATTTACAGTGCAGACTATTTTGTATTAATAACTTTGCTGAATAGAAAGTGAATGAGTGTTTCCAAAGAGATTCCCAAATACAATATTTTAATTGTGTGCATCCAAAGACACGCAATTACAAGTTTTAAGAATTAAGCAAGCTGTTTGGTATTCTGTTGACGATAAGTAGGTCATTGTCGTTAATAACATTCTAACTCCTTGCTATGGAATTCTCCAAGTAAGGCATATTATTTAAAACATTTTTGTAATCTTATATTAGTCAAAATGTGCTTTTTTTTCTTCTTCTCAGAGACATGCCAAAACTGAGGGACAGAAGACTTGATGAGTATGATAATTACCAACAAATTGACTGTTACGCCCACAGGCAGAAAAATGAAAATCGGTAACGTTTTGGAGGATTTAAAATGTCTATTTGCTTATTTTGATAGCATTTGATAGCTATCAAAATAAAGAGCCTGGCAAAAACTGTAGTCTGCTGATAGAAACTGGACTAAAATTACAAATACATGTCATATATGGTGATGTATCTACCATACATTACTGCGCTCCCAACTTTCATTTAGAAATATAAAGTCTTTAATCTTTATTTATTTTAAACCAGGCCCTATAGAGAGAGGAAGGACCAGGATGCCCCCCTGGACTATGAGGATGAATACAGGGAAAGGCCAGGCAGGAGACCGCTCTCAGCTGCAGGCAAAGCCAAGTAATACTCTTTCTTTTTTTCGGGCAAGTGTTCTCTATTCCCTGATGAAATAAACTATAATGTAATTCATAGTTTTACACCCTCCAGGAATTTCTAGACTATGCAGAATAATGTTACAATATCCAAATTCCTGCCAAGACTTCTGTGGCCACTCGCTGTGTATGAGGTTTCCTTGACAACTGTAGAAAAGCTGGACAAGTTAATCAGTTCATACATCAAGAAATGGTTAGGAGTTCCATTCTGCCTCAGCAGAGTGGGACCATATGGTAAAGGGATACTGCAGCTGCCAGTCTCAGCTCTAACCAAGGAGTTTAAGTGCGCCAAGGTTCGACTGAAAATGACATTGGTAGAGTCACACAACAAATGTGTGAGGGAGGCAGCACCTGTGTTGAAAACTGGAAGAAAGTGGGCGGCAAAAGAAGCTGTGGAAGATGCAAAGGCTGCCCTTGGTATCAGTGATATCATGGGGCAAGTACAGCATGGAAGAGGAGGCCTTGGTCTCAGTTCAGCTCCTTCTACATGGCACAAAGCAGCCCCAGCTCAATGAGGTGCAAAAGCAGGAGGATGAGATGCGTAAAGGCAGTTTCCCAGGCCAAGCAGGGAGAATGGACGAGATGGAAGTGTGTGGAACAACGCAAGATCGGCTGGCGAGATCTATGGACAATGGAACAGAGCAGGATCAGTTTCCTCATCAGGTCAACATATGATGTTCTCCCATCACCACAGAACCTTAATCTATGGGTAGGAGAGGATCCGTGGTTTCCTTTGTGTTCATCGCCAGCTACATTAAGACACATTTTGTCAGGATGTAAGGTGGGTCTTAGCCAAGGATGGTTTACTTGGTGTCATGACCAGGTGCAGCAATGTTTGGCCTTAGCATTGGAAGACAAGCGCAGCATGACCAACAGATTGCCACCAATTCCAGCAATATATGACGCACAAAGAACAACATTTAAGTAATCTTAAAACTGATAAATCAATTTAAGATTACTGCAGAAGTTTTATTTTTATTTTTTGCCGGTTCTCTATTATACAGGTCACTTTTCAACCAAAGGGAAATTTTCTTCCACCATAATGTGAAAACTCCAGTAATATTTGTTTTATTAAACTTAAAAAAAAAAAAAAAAAAAAAATGGGATAAAAGCTAAGTGTAGGTTTAACACACACACACAAAAAAAAACAAAAAACTCACTATTTCCTAGATGTTTCTGTCTTCGACTGTAGAGGTTACAGTAACTGGAAATAGTCTGGTATATCCATTGTGTCTGAATTTATGGACGATTTTGAATAGGGTGAGCTTAATGGCAAAAGATGAGAAAGCACAGCCTTTAATGGAAAGACGGTCACAGAGGTCTCAGAGACATTACACGTTTTCTTTTCTTGCTCAATGCCAGCATTCCCTCAGTTTTCAATGTGCAGGTTCAAGAATGGTTTTGACCCTCTTCTTTTGTACACTGGTGTTGTAAGACATCAGGTTTAGGTTCTGGAGTTCTTTGACTGTTGACCACAAGAGTAACGGTTTTTGGTGATGTGACACCTTATTAGTCAATATGGTGGTGAGATTGCAATGCAGGAGGCTGTGTGGTCCAGTGGTCAAAGAAAAGGGCTTGTAACCAGGAGGTCCCCAGTTCAAATCCCACCTCAGCCACTGACTCACTGTGTGACCCTGAGCAAGTCACTTAACCTCCTTGTGCTCCGGGTGAGATGTAATTGTAAGTGACTCTGCAGCTGATGCATAGTTTACACACCCTAGTCTCTGCAAGTCGCCTTAGATAAAGGTTTCTGCTAAATAAACAAATAATAAATAAACAAATAATTAATAATAATACAGATTGTCTGAATGAACTATTTTAACTACCTATTGGGGGTTGTGAATGTAGGTAGAGTGTGCACAACATGTCACCATAGGAGAAATTACATTGAATGCAGACTATGACTGAACAGTGTTTATTAGTCAGAGAAGTCTGGTCAATGGCACTGACAGCAGAGTGATTCGTTTTAGTGTGCTTCAAACACTTAGCATAATGGGCTGTAATGAATAAAAAGCAAAAGAGCTCAACTTTATCTGAAAACAAAATCGCTAAATAAAATGCGAGCAAGAATATGAATTAACGAAGAAGCAATTTGCTTTTTGTGGTTTACAGTACTCTAGGTTTGTGACTAATAACCTCTATCATCTTTCCATGCATTTGTTTTCAGGCCTCAAATGCTGACTCCATCTTACAGACCCGCTGACAGATCAAAATCGGCAGCCAATAAAGAGGATGGTGTGTTTGCTACAGGACTGATGATTGGTCAGTTTATATTGTAGATATATTTTTACTTACTCTGGTAGTAAATCAGTGTGTGCACCTTGCACACCACTGCTAAGAATGAAGTCTTTAAGTGAAGTCTGGTGTCTATGGGGTCAGGCTCAGCCGGGTGGTAGTGTGCTTTTATGTTTTATATTCCTTAATTTGATAGTTGCTCCCTGATATGTAGAAATGTACACCCAATTAAATGTAAACCTGTTCAACGAAACCTAGTAGTAGTAGATAGCACTGATGAAAAATGCCAGTTTCTTCTTATTGCATGTTGGACTGTATGTTAATACTCTGTGGTCTATGATGTAATGAGTTATACCTGGGGTCATTACTCATAAACATACAGCTGCACTTCACTTTTTTTTAATTAGTAGAGCTTGTTTTGGTGTCTTGTAGGGGGAGCAGACAGAGATCTTGCACAGCAGATGAGAAAGGAGAAATACAGACAAGAGCTGCAGGAACAGATGGCAGAGCAGCAAAGGAACAAGAAACGGTAATACTATCCATATGCACTCTGACAATGGCAATCAATGTTCAACACAATACATCGCTGGTGTCTTTTAAGAGCGCTGGGGGTCCTTAAGTGGTAGGTGTGCTACTACTACTGTATACATTTAATGCAAATTTGTCTTTGTTTAATTTACATTTCCAGGGAAAAAGAACTGGGGCTCAGAGTTGCTGCTTCTGGAGCAGTCGACCCAGAGAAGCAGGTAAACCTTAAGTGCATAATACAAATGTGTATGATAAGGAACTGAAGTCAGTTCTCGTCTCAAACATGCTTGGCAATTATGCTGTATATGTCAGAGATAAGCTGAATTGGAATTGAAGAAACTGGATTTGATCAGGTTTAAAGCATTGTAAAATCAGAATCATGGTCAGTATGACCATTTCAACAAAGTAAAATCTGAAATGTATTAAGGTTATAGCATGGTTTGTCGAACCATTTATATAAATATATAAAAAAAATTGTATTACCTGTATTATACATGATATTTGCTATATAATTTCCCAAAATACAGACGTGGCAGATCCATGTATTCAACATTTCGGTTTTAAAAGGTTGTTGAACTAAAATCACATTAAACAAATCTTAATGTTGGAACTTTCCCAAACAAGGTGAGGGTTTTGTAAGGATCTCCGAGCTTAGAACAAAAGACTTCATTTAAAACAGAAAAAAAAACTTAGCTGCAATGTTGATCTTCTTCTGCACTTTGAACAAACCTTCATAACACCTTTTACACTTATTTTTCCAGCAGAGCAAAGAGAAGGTAAACCTTGTTGTCTGTGTGTGTGTGTTTTGAATGTTTGTATTAATTTGTTGTTCACCACAGTAGTGCAACCTGATGTAACCTTTCTTTTATAACCATTAAAAAAAAAAAACCAAACAAACAAAAAAAAAAAAAACATAAATACTCTAGCCTAGTGTTGTTCTACCTACCACTTCCCTAGCCCAACTTTAGTCAAAAAGTGAAACTGTCACTCAAGGGAGCATTCCAAACACAACCAGTCACTAGAAACATGTTCAAGACAGTGGATACAGTACTGATGAGGGGATGGGGCAACTGTTATGAAGATGGGGTGCTATACTTACAGCTAGAATGTGATAGAACATTTAATACAAGAGCAGGCACCTTTTCACATGAGCACTAGAACTGCACAAATCTATAGGTCATATACAGTGGCTCTCAAAAGTATTGACCCCCCTGGGCCTTTTCCACATTTTATTGTGTTACAACATGGAATCAAAATGGATTTAATTAGGCGCTTTTGCCACTGATCAACACAAAACAAGTCCATAATGTCAAAGTGAAAAATAAAATCTACAAATTGTTCTAAATTAATTACAAATCTAAATCAGAAAATAATTGATTGCATAAGTATTCACCCCATTGAGTCAATATTTGGTAGAGGCACCTTTGGCAACAATTACAGCCATGAGTCTATTTGGATAAGTCTCTACCAGCTTTGCACATCTGGACACTGCAATTTTTGCCCATTCTTCTTTGCAAAATTGCTCAAGCTCCGTCAAGATGGATGGGGACCTTTGGTGAACAGCAATTTTCAAATATTGACTCAAGGGGGTGAATACTTATGCAATCAATTATTTTCTATTTTGTATTTGTAATTAATTTAGAACAATTTGTAGATTTTATTTTTCACTTTGACATTATGGACTTTTTTGTGTTGATCAGTGGCAAGAATTCCTAATTAAATCCATTTTGATTCCATGTTGTAACACAATAAAATGTGGAAAAGTCCAAGGGGGGTGAATACTTTTGAGAACCATTGTATTTATGTAGACATTGCTTTTAACAATAGCAGTAAAAAACATCCAAGGGAGAAGGGTATCTTGGGAGGGCTTAGTTCCATTTTGTCCATTTTAATGCCATAGGGATTGTCTGTGACCGCATCATGGCTTTTTGTGAAATTACCAGTACATGTTACTCAATTTGCTGTGCATGATTATTCCTGTTGATTGCAGTGGGAAGTGTTTTATAATACTGTACTGATTCTGAAGTAAGTTGCCTCTGAATCTCAGTCACTGTCGTAATTTCAAGCCCCTGAATGCACATTCAACTCTAAAATGTGTTTTTTTATATTATAATAAAATATGGTATTTTAGCATATTTTAGATACAAGCTCAATTGGGTAATGGTATATAAAGTGTCTCCTTTGTGTATTTGATTTGAATTCACCGGAATCTCTTGCAGCCTGACAGAATCAAACAGTTTGGTGCAATAAGTCGGGAATATGACAACAAACCAAGAGATGTGCCATATCGATCAGGGGTGGGTCTTGGTGAGTTTGGGTCTGAACCAATCAGGAGGCCTCGTGAAGAAAGACCTCCTCCTGTTGTTGAAGAGAGACGCCCACCTGAGAGACCCAGAGTAGCGTTCCAGGCTCTTCCCATTGACTACACTCCTTTGGGTGTCTCAGCAGCTGGAGGTGCTGGTAGAAGTGGGGGTGTACCCCTCAATGAGGAGTTCCACAGAGGGCTGTCTAGTACCCTTGGAGAAATGGTTGCCCCCAGGTATTTATAACCAGGATATTTTAATATCTGAAAAGTGTGTTTTTTTTTTTTTTTTTTAACTATTGTTAATATTTTAAATATAGTTTTTGTGGTTTTAAGAGGTGGTGTAAGTAGTTGCAAGCTGTTCAAGAATACAATTTGAAGTGCAAGTGACAGTGGTTCCTATACTGTAATGTTGTGTATACCTCGTATACACAACATTAATCTTTAATATCTGATACTGTACGCCTCGTATACACAATATTAATCTTTAATATCTGCAAAACAAAACATTTTTTTCTTTTCTTTTACCTAAAACTTGCATTTCATATGTCTCTTTTTATTTGTATTTTTGCAGGATTACAAGTGTGCCTCCACCCCTGCCTCCTACACTGACCGATATTTACAGAACCCCGTATGATGACGCATATTACTACTACGGGGCTCGGAATCCTTTAGACCCCAGCCTGGCCTACTGTAAGCAAAACTATCCTAGCTTGTGGCATTAATCATACCTCTAAATACCTGTGTTAAACAATGTTAGTGATGTGAGATGTTCACTATTGTATTGCAATGGTAAATACATTTTCCTCTGTGGGAGCAGTTGTGTTGATTGACTATTTGTATTAAGGCCGGTCTTCCTAACATCCTTTGTTTCTTTTCTTTTCTTCTCTTTTTCTATGGCGTGATGATGCTTAGACGGTCCCGGAGCAATGGGTGTGCAGTCTGTGCCCTTTGTGAACCCTCCCACTGGACCAACCCCGCAAAACTATCCTCGAACGCAGTCAGCGTAAGTTTTGTGTTGGAATACTTTGGAAGGGACAGAGATTTGTCTATTTGTGGTCTGTTATGCTGTAGATTTCATCATCGATTGCCATATATGTCTGTGCATAGTGGAGTTTAATTACTTTCAGGTAGGTTCATTCAGAGTCCCAATTGAGACTAGCAACTTATTTTTTTTTTTAAATACTGGATGTAGTCAGGGCATTCTCCTTGGGGATGTAGGATATCTGGTACACTGATTTACCATAATTGAGATAAACTGAAGTGAAACATCTCATTTTAGTTGAGGGAACTACTCTTGCGCTCGACATCTTATCGTTCTGCCACAGCTGTTGATCACCCATCTCTCAAAAGGCATCCTGAAGAATAAACAAATAGAAATATCTTTGCTTTTCCCACTGTGTTATACAGAGGAGCAACTGGGTCGAACACCACTGCTGCTACAACCAATAATAGGGTTGGGGTGTTTCCTGGAGAGAAACCAAAGAAATCAAAGGAGGCTATACAGAATTACCAGGAAGCACTGAATCAGCAGGTACTGTCTGACTAGCTACAACAAAAACAAACAAAAATGCTACAGTAATTTAGTTTGGGGGGGATAATTGACTGGTATTTTGATATGTACAGTAATTCTATGTGACAATGCACTGGTATTGGCCAAATGTTCTATTTCTGATAAGTTAACAATGGCGGCGTTTTCATGCAGTTTAGAAACTCCAAATTCTCTCTCCATTGACCTGAGAATGTGACGTAGCACATACAACATTCCTCACGCTATAGGAAGTGCGCGGCCGATTTTAAATGGGTGGGTAAATCGCTTTCTCACGCTAAAAAATGCAGTGCATGGAAACATGTTTGAAAGCCATACCTTAGGTTCACGAGACTTCAGCTGTGAATATCCCGTTTGTGGTTTAACTTCGCGCAACTTTCTACTATAATTAAAGGCCATACCAAGCAATTCTTTATTAACAACTGAGATCTGCTGGAAGTAGCCCTGGTAAGCTTCTTTGATCAAATAGGTAAAAATAAGCATACAGGGCCCTAATTTACGAAAGGGCACTACACGTTATCGTGTACCATAATTGCAATTAGTGTGCATGATTTCCGTATTTACTATTGCAATTTTATTAATTGTCGCACAAAATAGTGGCCCTATTATGGTGCACACTAATTTTATTTTGTGATTTGTATGGTAATGCACGATAATGTATTTAAATGAGGCATCCCACTTTGAACAATGAGATGAGCTTCATTCACACCGTGTTTACTAAAGGGCGATAATCGTAGTGTGCACCTTTTTAAAGTGAGCGATAATTAGTTTGGAAACCAGGCTTTAACCACTGATAGGTGCCCTATTTTAAACCTATTTTTCTGGGCTGAAATCTACCTGGCCTCATTTAGACATTACTTGCATTAAAGTTTTCATATAGAGCAGTGAACATTACCAGTAAATAACAGGTTATATTAAGCGTGAATAAATATGAATTAATGTTATAATTTAATAGATTTTATTTTATAGTTCATTACATTGGTAAAATAATAGAGTGGTTAAATAAAACTCTGGACCAAGCAAGTATTATCATTTTAAAATAACCTCCTCCACTAGACTCTTTCTAACTCTTCTGCATGCAGTTTTAGTTTGCATTGCCTCTGCCAGTCCCCTGCGGAGGGCTGTGTCTGTTGATCACTTATTTTCGGTCAGTGTAAGTCACCTACACCTTCCACAATATGCCACTGACCAAAAGATACGCCTGGACTGCTGGGGCTTTTGATATGATGGTGTTTCACGGGTAAGTCTTGGACATTATTGTGCACATTAAATTATCTCTCACAATACATGTAGTGTGCATGGTATGGTATGTAAATTAGCCAAATACTGTGCGTGTAAATTAATGCACTCTCTGTTAATAAATGGGACAGTAAGTTTAGATTTATGGTGCACGTTAGGCTCACTGCTTAATGTGCAGATTACAGCTACAATTAGCGCCCTTTCTTAAATGAGGCCCACAGTACGAGGGATTTAGAGACCATTCAGTATTTATTTTTTTATGTCGCACTATTCATTCAACATTTCAAATGATTGCCATTTGATTCATAAAATGATATTGCTTTAAAGTTGACTTGTTTTATAAGCAAGTCTATAAAAAATACTGAAGCTATGACAAATTAAAAAATACAGCCCTTTGCAATGAATGAATAAATACATAAATAAATTACATAGCCCTTTGCAAAGCATAGAAATATATTTTTTTCATCCTTTTCACTTTTTTATCTTTGCGTTTGGTCATCGGATAGCTGATTGCTTTAAGCCTAGTCTTTTCTGTCCCTTCACAATAAGATGCAATAAGAAATAAATCATAATAATAATTGTACACTAGCCTTAAGTAGCATCTATGATGGGTACCTACCAAGGATAAAAAGTCAAATTTGTACCCCAAAAGGTACTAATAGCATTGCTGAATTGGTGCCAGTGGTGTCCTGTATTATTGCTTCGGGTGAACGACTGCACCAGGCTTGAGCGACCACCTATAGGATTGAAGTAAAATCTCTTAAACCTAATTAATTGAACAAGGTTTGTTTTTGAAGAACGAAAAAGAAAAAAAAGTTGGTTTTACGATTTTGTTCAAAAAGACAAATATGGAGCTTAACATCAGCTTGCTGCAAAACTTACAGGACGAAGTTCTAGAAAATTACAAAAATGTTTTTTGTATTTTTTTGGTGGCCAAATGAGGCAGACTGCAGTTCTTTAACACAACCTAAAAACTTTGTGGAAACCCAGTTTAAGAAAGCTGTATGATATCAGTAGTCACGCAAGGCCGAATTGGAAGGCAGACAGAAACATTTAAATATACCCTCCCATATTTTAATATTAATTTGGTCATGTGCATCTGGAAGCATAATTTCTAAAAAGAGATGAGACTTATTTTTATTTTTCCATGAAAACTCTGCAAATGGTGCTTCTAAAGTAGAATCTTAGTTGATCTCAGATTTTGACTTCACACTACTGTGATGGAGCTGCACTGTACAGTACAGTTTTGTATAGCTTTCAGATTGATGATTGTTGAAATGTAATGATTTTTAAATCAATGGTAGATGCAAGAAATGCAGGAGCGGAAGAGGAGGGAGAAAGAAGAAAGGGAACGATACGATGCTAAGATTGAGGCCGAGATGAAGAACTACGATCCCTGGGGCAAGGGTGGAGGAGGGGCACCTCTCAAGGACGACCAGGGAAATCTCATCAGTAAGTTGTCTTTTTGTCCTGGTTTTTAAAATTTCTGGTCACAATTTGACCTTGAGATGGCACTATGTGCTAAATTTAAGCCATCTTGTACTTAAGGCTGGCAATGACAGCCTTGGGTAATGTTATGAGGTCAGGGCCAGCATCAGGGGAGGTGCCAGGGACACAACTCCACCCGGGCCTAGCTCTAAGTTCTTTTCTTTTATTAGTAAACGTAAAAATATGTATAGGCGCTATCTAATCTACTGGGATTGGGGGGGGGGGGGGGGGGGGGGGGGGGGGGGGGGGGGGGGGGCGTGAGGTCTACTTTACAGTCTTGCATCAGTGCCCAGTACATCCTAGCACCGGCACTGTGAGGTATGCTTACTGCTGTAATGATGCATCCGTTTAAAACCAGCTTTGTTATATGATGGGAACATGGGTTTTTGTGATCTATGAATTCAAATATCTCTACAAGATGCTCTAGTAAAAAATGTGTATTGGAGAGAACAGTAGAGCATGTACAGGGGATTTGGAGTGAAATTGTAGTCCTACTTGAAACTGTACATCTATGTCTGTGTGTTATAAACCTTAAATAACTTGTACGACTTAAACCCTTGACATTTTAAATGTATCTTTATACCTCTGGACAGCTGATCTGAACAGAATGCATAAATTCAATGAAG
Organism: Acipenser ruthenus; assembly: GCF_902713425.1. Taxonomy (NCBI): domain Eukaryota; kingdom Metazoa; phylum Chordata; class Actinopteri; order Acipenseriformes; family Acipenseridae; genus Acipenser; species Acipenser ruthenus. The sequence continues at coordinate 81,556,749 of NC_081191.1, read as the reverse complement.
ATGCATATGTGAACCCTGAAACGAAAGCACTGCGAGAGAAAAGATCTTTGCTGTCTCTAAACAGGAACGTAGAGACTCTAAGGGATGAAACTGGAGCCCCCTCTTCACACAAGATTTCAGGTAACTGTGTTAAGTGCTAGAGAGACCAGAACAAGAAAAAGCTGGATCAGAACCTTCCTGCTGCTTCTGAATGTGTCTAACTGCTCTCGGCAGTCTCTCTTTCTTGTTATTAAAATGATTTTGTTTTGTTGTAGGATTTGCGTTCGCCCACTCATCCCCCTTTGGCCGAGGAAATCTATTTGGTGATGTTCCTACACCAGAACAACTACATGAGCAAGATAAATACAAAGACTACCTCTGCATGCAGGTGATTTTTAAGCAGGCTTCTCCCTTAAATATGAGTGGCATATAGTTTTAATAACTAACACATTAAATATTTCATTGTTGCAAAACTGGTCATACACCTTGATATGTTGGTGTTGTTTTCCTCCCCAAGTGCCTCCTTCAAATAGACAGAATGTACAGTGACCCTGAAATGCAAAACACAAATACAAATAAAACAAACACAAATACTTTGAGCTAAAAAAAAAAAAAAAGAAAGGAAAACTTAAAAAAATGTTGTCTAACTAAAATAGTAGTTTTTAACTGTATGCATGGTAAACATGATACTTACCATTGTGATACCAATTATAACACTGACAGAAATATACCAGGGCCAACCAACTTATAACACTAGTAGTACATTACTCTTTCAAATAAACTTGTTATGATTCTGAATGTGAGCTTCTCAAGAAATTGTCACTGTTTACGCCCTGGTGTCATGAAAAATAGTGCCCCTGTGAAATAGTGTCCTAAGTTCACCCTGATTGGTCAGGCTGTATAGTGATGTCACGCAAACAGCCTATTCACCACGCCCCTATTTTTACGTGAAATACTGTGAAATCTCAGGATAATGTTACCGCTACTACAAGGAAAAACCTTTTATTACAAACCAGTTACTTTTTGTATTTTTGTTTTGTTTGTTTGTTTTGTTGTAGTTAAGATTCAGATGAGATTTTTTTTTTTTTAAATTAAGAATTTTTTTTTTCTTAAGGACAAATAAAACAGATGATAACACTGTGAGATGTGCCAGAATGTATAAAACAATCTTCACTGTGCTGAATACAGATTCAAGTGCCTGTTTCCTCCAGACACTATTTCACAAGTAGTATTTACAAGCTTAGATATGAAATAGGGTCCGCTCTCCATTGAGCATGCGCAGCGGGCAGTATTTCACATGACACCGGCACCTCTCTCTGTACAAATTAAGCACTGCTCATTTTCATACATTTCAATTCAATTATAGCTTTCCAGGACAAATTTCATTTTAAGCACCCCTATTGCTTAAAGAAGATATTTTGGGTTTAAAACGTGAAAAAGGGCTGAAACAGAAAGATGGTTTAACAGGTGTTGATATATCAACGGAAGATGTAATTGGCTACTTGATGCATTTTGTAATACAGAATTATCACAAAATGCAAGAGACTGACCTTGTACTTGCATAAAGTGCAGTTAATGGCTGCTTTTACAACAGAAAAAATAGCCATACCGTTGTCTCGTTGCCAAACGTTTATTTTCCATACAATACAATAGATAACATTACTATCATGGAAAAGTAAAAGTAATTTTAATGCAGTATTTCTACCATACTGCAGTATTTCTACCATATAGCATTTACATTGATAAATCATTTATTGATAAAGAATAGTAAACTGCTGTCTGTAAAGTATTTGTTTAGCTTTAATAGCCTACCTAAAGGCTATTTAAGTTCTACAGTTATTTACTGCTTCCAACACAAATTACATGAAATGGTAACAAATGTTTCAACAGTCTTCTATACTGTTACGAGATGACGAATGTAGAAACATTCGCTATCACACCCAAAGTCGGCTTCTCTGCGCTCATTCTTTGCTTTTCCAGCATTCACAGTGTTAACTCTGTCTGTGTGTGTGGTTATCAAAGCCACTATGTTTCAAGTTGTCAGTGTTTTTGCTTTGCTGTGGAGAGTGGTTCCTGCAGGAATAATTTAATAAGTTGCCTTGTTTTATTTAATTTTTTTATGGCAGTGAAATTGATTTTCGCTGCCTCATCCACAATATGCCTTTAAAAGCGTTAATTTTTTCATTCTTTAATTATACAGAGAACTTGGATATTTCCCGTTTTAAAAGTAATCTATTTCTCGCATTGAAAAAAACCTTATCTCACAGCAAAAGCAGAGCGCACGCTGAAAGGCTGCCTGTCTATCTGCCACTGAACTGGGTGACGCATCCCTCTCCCTCAGTCCTATTGCAGTCATGATCTGACCCGTTTGAAAACCTGAAGACACATTATTTTGGGGTCTCTAGATGCCATAGCCCCTGTAGCACCGATTGTTCCAATGCTTATGACCACGACTAAACTCTGTGTGCTATATTACAAGTGCCTTTTACCCCTGCTGTGCACATGTTTATGTTGTCAAAAAGTGAGGGGGCACTGGAGTGTGTGTGCCTGGAGTTTAATTGGTACCAAATCAAATACAGCAGTGCTCCCTTGTGATTTCATTATCTGACTTGCACATAAATAGATTATGAATTAAGGCAGTGACTCAGTGAAGTTCCTAAAACCGTATAGTATTGTACATGTTCAATTTAGGGTCTAAATTGCCAAACCATGACGTGATGGAATAAAAGGGAAAGTAATTAAGAATACATACTGTATGTGAGCCTGAGAATGAGCAGCGCTGTGGAAAAAAAAAAAAGGTTATTCAGGAATTAACAGTGTTTCTAAAAGTGTCCACTAGAGGTCGTGGGAGAACACTAATGCCTGTATATACAATTCAGGTGTAAATAATTTAATCATCTAATCAAATAAATAATCTAATCAAGAGCCCTATAAAGGAAGTTCTTTTGTCTGAGTCTGATTGAAGGCGAGTAGGAGTTTGAGAGCAGAAGTGTTTGTGAACAGTGGAAACCATCAACAGGCCGAGGAGGGTGCGCTGGAGTTTGTTTGAGACCCAATACAGGACAACCTATGTTGTTACTGTGTATAACCTCTGTCGTGTGGTTTTGTTGGGGAAATGGCTTAGCCATCCCAGCTATTTAGTAAGGGAAACCAGGTGTTTAGTTAGCGCTCCTTGAAGGAGTTAGGCTTTTGTTTTGTTTTTGCTGTTTGTTTATTTTGTTTGTTTTGGTTTCTCCGTGCACCTCAAGTAAAACGCACCGTCGTTTTGGAAAACTAACTTAAGTCTCCAAGTACTTTTATTGGGAAAAGCCTGCACAACATAAGGCCACTATGTCATACATGAATTATCTATATTTGTGAATTATTGAAACTGTGCACCACTATAGTAGTTTGGCCTTTATTACGTTTCTTGCATTTGTCAGTTTTGTAATGTTCAGCAGCACACTGAACTTCTAATCTTTAATCTAAAATGAGTGGAGAAGTCAATCCCGCTTTCCTTTTTCAGATTGAGGAAAAGCGCCGCAAGGAAGTGGAGGAACGGCAGATGCTGCAAATGGAAGAGGAAAAGGAGGAGAGGCGGCTTGCTGAGCAAAGGGCAAAAATCCAGCAGGAATATGAGGAGGAACTGCAGAAGAAGAAACTCAAAGAGGAGGAGGTTAGTGTGGAAACTGGAGAACCTTGTGGTGGATTCAACAAAAATAAAGAAACAAATCACTTGTTTGGGACGCTCTCAGGCAATTCAACTTTAAGTCTGCTTTTTAACTTTCTGCTTATGACTATAGTAAAACATGAGAGGCTAGTAAATGAACCAGCTGCAGCTGGTTGCAAAGCTATAGATGCCAGAATGCTCACTGATCAAAGAAAACATCTATCTACCTGTCATGCCATTTTAAAATTAACATCAGTTCTACATGACCATTAGCGAGCGATGTTCTGGTTGTTATGTCTCCTTGTGGATATGCATTACCTTTAATGAACCTGTGATCTCAGCACATAGAAAAGGTGAATGGCATGAAACTTTTTTTTTTTTTAACCACTTACAGTCAAAGTCAAAGAATGAAGAGCTGATACGTCAAGCAGAAGAGCGTCGTAAACAAGAGGAGCAGAGAGAGGAGGACGAGAAGCGCAATGATGAAATGCGGCAGCAGTATGAGAGAGAGCGGCAGGCTAGATTAGAAGAGGTGAGACGCGTAGAGAATGCGACACACACAATTGAAATCCTAGCACACTGTTCCTTGGGGTAACCGACTACTACACATATACAAGCATATTGCTAGTAATTATTAGAAAATTATTTGCCCAGCATAGTGCTACTGAAATACAACTTCTCTCTTCCAGTGTGAGCACACTTCTACCCAGATGTACAGCTGGGTGCTGCTGAGGCACAATGAAATCAGAGCTGCAGTACGCAGCTGCAGTTTAAACCAAGAATACCTCAGCTCTTGGACAGTTTTCTTAAGATTCTGTAGCTGGTATCTGTTTAATATACAGTGCCTTGCAAAAGTATTCAGACCCCTGACCAATTCTCTCATATTACTGAATTACAAATGGTACATTGAAATTTCGTTCCGTTTGATATTTTATTTTAAAACACTGAAATTCAAAATCAATTATTGTAAGGTGACATTGGTTTTATGTTGGGAAATATTTTTAAGAAAAATAAAAAACTGAAATATCTTGCTTGCATAAGTATTCAACCCCTGTGCTGTGGAAGCTCCCAGTTTACACCGATGAAAGAAATTGCCCTAACGAGGACACAATTACCTTACCATTGGCCTCCACATGTGAACCATTAAAGTTGCTGTCACATTTTCTGGATAAAAACCCCACTGTTGAAGGATCATTGGTCAGGCTGTGAATCTGAAGGAAAATGAAGACCAAAGAGCATTCTACAGAAGTTAGAGATAATCAGGAAGTGGAAGCTGCATCACACCACCCAGGCACTGCCAAGAAAAGGCCGTCCCTCAAAACTCAGCTCTCAAACAAGAAGGAGACTTGTGAGAGAAGCCACAGAAAGGCCAACAATCACTTTGAAGGAGCTACAGAGTTCAGTGGCTGGGAGTGGAGTAATGGTGCACCTGTCAACCATATCAAGAGCTCTGCATAACACTGGCCTGTATGGGAGGGTGGCAAGAAAGAAGCCGTTACTCAAAAAGTACCATCTGAAAGCACGTCTGGAGTTTGCCAGAAAGCATGAGAGTGACCCAGCTGCGATGTGGGAAAAGGTTTTGTGGTCAGATGAGACCAAGATAGAGCTTTTTGGCCAAAACTCAAAGCGCTATGTGTGGCGCAAACCTAACACTGCCCATGCCTCAAGACACACCATCCCTACAGTGAAGTATGGTGGTGGCAGCATCATACTGTGGGGATGCTTCTCATCAGCAGGGACTGGGCATCTTGTTAAAACTGAAGGAAAAAAAACTGAAGCTTGGGAGGAAATTCACCTTTCAGCAGGACAATGATCCCAAGCACAAGGCCAAAGCAACATTGGAGTGGCTCAAGAACAAAAAGGTGAATGTCCTACAGTGGCCCAGTCAAAGTCCTGATCTCAATCCCATTGAGAATCTGTGGCACTATTTGAAAATTGCGGTCCACACGCGTCGTCCAACTAACCTGAACAACCTGGAGCAAATCTGCCAAGAAGAATGGGCCAAAATCACTCCGACACTGTGTGCAAAGCTGGTACATACTTACCCCAAAAGACTTAAAGCTGTTATTGCAGCAAAAAGTGGCTCTACCAAATATTATTGTGTGGGGGTTGAATACTTATGCAAGCAAGATATTTCAGTTTTTTATTTTTCTTAAAAATATTTCCCAACATAAAACCAATGTCACCTTACAATAATTGATTTTGAGTTTCAGTGTTTTAAAATAAAATATCAAACGGAACGAAATTTCAATGTACCATTTGTAATTCAGTAATATGAGAGAATTGGTTAGGGGTCTGAATACTTTTGCAAGGCACTGTACATTGTGACTAAAAGAAGCTGCATTTCAGTGAGCTATCCTCTTTTAAACAGTAATACTTTCACAATGAATTAAGCCTTCTAATTTAGATTTCATTCCAAGTAAATGTGAATTAGAGGCTTAAGAATATGTTTGATACCCTGTGCTGTTACTGAATTAAAGGAATATGGTACTGTAGGGAAAACCATTTTTTTTTTTACCTGGTCTGTTAAGTTAAAAGTGCATGATGGTGCCCTTCATCACTGTGCTGGTGTCACAAGCCCTGTACAAGTTTAACAGTTCTGCTAATATGCTGGTATCCTTAATGATGGTGGATTTAACAAAATATTGAGTAAAAGTACCACAAGTACTGCAACGGCTTGAATTCCGGGGTCCTCTGATTTCAACTGGATACTTCTCTCCCTCCAGCTAGTCAATGTTATTTGATGCCATACTTGGTGTTTCTTTATATGCAGCTCCCACGACAGCTATCTCCGCCCATCCCAACAATACAGAAGAAGCTGGCCTCCCAGACCGCGAGACCTCCCTCCGTGGACAGCCATCACTCTGTGGCTTTCTCAGTAAGTTCTTTTTTCTTTTGTTACTGTTATTCTAGTCATGCAGTTCAAACCGTAAATCTAGCAAACTTTATGTATTTATTTTTTTTAATGAACAGGATCGTCCACAATCGGGGGCTCAGTCTCCACCTGTTCCTGCCAGGAGGAACCAGCTGCGAGCTGCAGGTAGGACATGCACCAATAGGCTGGTTATGGACAGATTTTGTTACAAAACCAATTGGGTATTCTCCTCAGCTGGGAATGTAAATCCCAGAAGACAGGGATATTGTGAAGCCACGTACATGCATACATACAGGGCATGTTTTTTTAATCAGGTATGCTTATCCCTGGTGCTACTTCTAAGGGTCATAGGGGATATGCAGGACCACTAATCTAGAGAACTGATTTTCCAAATGTGATTAAACTTAAGGCTACCTATAGCACTTTACTGAGTATCAGAATCTGGGGTATAAGGAAATGCCCTTCTTTTACTGACAAACATATGTCGCTAAGTTGCAAGTTCCAAGAGTGAGATGCATATTTACTCTGAATGTTCCCTTTCAATTATTTACCTTCTAAAGACCCGAATCCTGAAAATTGTATACCAAAGCTGCTCTGTGACGCAGGACGCAGGATTCCCTCAGTCTTGTGTGTGGCACTGACTGAGTGGTTTTGCCAGTGGCTTTTACAGGTGGACATCCTTATACATTGCCACCCGCGGTGACTGCGAACTGGTGGATCTATACCGAACCGGTACCGAGGTCACCGACCAGCTCCACACCCGACCCGGTACCGGACCAGAGCTGAGGTTACCGCACTGGTGCTAAAGCCACCGAACCGTCCCGGTGCTAAAGTCTCCGAATCCGTACCGACCCGGTTCCAACCTCGTACTGTACCAACCCAGTGCTAAAGCCACCAAACTGGTACCAAACCGACCCGGTACCTTCCAGGTACCAACCCAGTTCCAGCCTGTTACTGACTGGTGCTGAGGTCACCGGTTCGGTACCAAACCATCTTGACCTGCCCGGTCGATATCTACAAGCAGATTGAGGCAGCACTTGTACAACTGTATACTGTACACTTCATTGCTTGCTCCGTGTATCATGCCGGAGTTCTATCCCAGTACGTAAACCAGCCTTAGGAATTTGCTGCCACAGGCCCAGCGCCCCTTCTCTGGGAGTTATCTGGACTATTGGCGCCAGTTCACGCCGCTGTGGTGTCTCAGGAGTTAGCAGCTCTGCAGCAAAAATTAGCTATTCCCATGATAGACCCCTCCAGTTGGAGGAAGGGTTCTACTCCAGGTACTTCCTAGTGCCCAAGCAGGATGGTGGTAGACAGATCCTCGACCTCAGACCGGTCAACCTGTATCTGAGCCGAAGGAGGTTAAAAATGTTGGCAATGCAACAGCTATTGCAGTCAATCAGGCCTGGCGACTGGTTCACCACGGTGGACCTCAAAGACAACTATTTCCACATCCCCATAAAACCAGCGCACAGGAAATACCTGCGGTTCGTCTTTCAGGGAACGAGTTACGCGTCTTGCCATTTGGCCTCTCCCTAGCTCCCTGTGCCTTCTCAAAGTGCATGGAAGCTACCTTGGCCTGTAACAGAGGGCACTGTCATGGTACGAGTATCCACTGAGAGAGAGACACAGAGTTTGCAATTGAAACGCCGTACAGGGGTCCAGGGTTTATTAATAATCATAAATTTTGCAGGCAGTTGCAGTGGTTGGTGGCCGCCACTAGGGTACCAGCAGTGGTATCCCAAGTGCTACTCCCACTAAAAGGGAGGTCCCACTTTAGGAACCTTCTCCCTGTATAAACTTGGGAGGGATTTAAAATTTCTCAAATTACTCCCTACCCTAGTTGCAGGTATCCCAGTCTACACACAGTGATAACCCATCACTCAACCTTGTTAATCATGCAGTTGTAAAGGTTCTCCTCCTTAACCTCCAGGCTTGCAAAAGAGCACACACCAAACACCAGAACAAACAAAGAAAAACAAATGGCTTGGCTTTCAGGCCCTTTTTAAAGGCAGGTGACCAGTGTTAATTGATCATCAATTATGCAATTGACACCTGGCCACCTGCTGCTCATTCCTTTTTAATTAGGCAGGGAGGGAAGTTTAATCTCCCTGCCCTGTCATATCTAGCACACAATATTTTACCAAAAAAATAAACATTCTTTTATTTTTAAACCACCAAACCATATGTATAATATAAACCGCCACCAACTACATTATTATCTCAGCCCTGCCATATGGCCCCATTGAGGGCATCAGCATACTCAATTATCTGGACGACTAGCTAAGTTGTGCCCAGTCTCCAGCACAGGCAGAGGCCCACACGGAACTTGTCAGCGGCCACCTTTAACGGTTGGGCCTTACGGTGAATCATGCAAAGAGGCAGCTCACTCTAGGAGAGTTCTTGGACTCTGGGGCCATACTGGCCACTCTGTCGGACGGCAGAGTGCACAGAATAGCTGCCTATTTGGAGCTCTTTCAGCTCAACAGAGCGGTCACGGTAGTAACGTTACAGAAACTTCTGGGCCTGATGGCAGCAGCTTCCCAGACCCTTCCATTGTGTCTCCTGCACATGTGCCCTCTGCAGGCCTGGTTCAACAGCAGGGTTTTTCAGCCCATGTTCAACCACGACCACCTAATGACAGTATCCCACCACTGTCTAAAGGCACTTTCTTGGTGGTAACAGCTGGCCCATCTTTGCCTAGGCAGCACTGGGCAGTGTCGTCTCCATGGACGTGTCCAGCCTGGGCTGGGGCACTGTGTGTAATGGCTGGGGTGTGTAAGGTGTGTGGAACCCCTATTGGCAGGGTCTCCACATCAACGTTTTGGAGCTGCAGGCAGTTTGCCTGGCTTTTCAGAAATTATTGCAGGAGGTTCGAGGGAGACATGTAATTGTCCGTACAGTCAACACAACAGTGGTTGCTTACGTCAACCACCGGGGTGGCCTCAGGTCGGTCAGTCTCCATCGTGTGGCCCGCAAGCTTTTGCTCTGGGCACACGAGAACTGCCTCTCACTGCGGGCAGTACATCTGCCCGGGATGACAAACTGGGTGGCTGACCTCCTGTCAAAGGGAGTCCCCAGCAGCTCAGTGTTGGCTTCACCCTGAGGTGGTGAGCCTCATGTGGGAGAGGTTCAGGAGAGCAGAGATAGACCTCTTTGCCTCCCAGGAATCAACCCACCGTCCCCTCTGGTTCTCCATAATAGGAGGCAGGGACCCCCTGGCAATAGATGCCTTGGCACACCAGTGGCCGAGGCATCTGTTATAGGCCTTCCCAACCCTTGCCCTGCATCCGTCTGTATCTGAAGAAAATCAGACAGGACCGGGCCAAGGTGCTCCTAGTAGACCCTTATTGGCCCAGGAGACTGGTTTTCAACTCTGAAGCACCATGACCGGCTCAGTCAGGCACAGGGGACCTTATGGCATCCTGACCCATCGAGCCTGCAGCTCTGGGTCTGGCCCTGAACGGCTGCATTTGAGCCATCTGGGTCTGTCCAGCATGGTTATTGACACCCTACAAAATGCCAGGGCAGCGTCCATACATTCTCAATAGCGAAAGCCTGCTTAATTTTTACAGAGGCCAGGACAAAGGTTACGCTCCGTACCAATCCTCCCTTTTTGCCGAAAGATGATCTCGTCATTCCATGTCAACCAGTCTGTGGAATTGGAGGCTTTCCATCCGTCTCCTTTCCAGTCTGTCCGAGAGCGACAGCTCCATACACTCTGCCTAGTGCGGGCCCTGGCGTACTATATTGACAGGACAAAAAGTAAGAGGCAGTCTGAACATGGGGTGAAGTCCCATGGTCAAGCCCTGTCTAAGCAGCAGCTGTCTAAGTGGATAGCAGACACGGTCATGACTGCCTATGAGCTGGCCAACTTGCCCACTCCAGAAAAGCTCACTGCCCATTCCACCAGGGGCGTGGCAACTTTGTGGTTCTCTGAAATAGAAGGTCGCGGTGTCCATGATTTCAACAGGCTTGAAGGAAAAATGATGCTGAGATTTGTGAGCACAGTCCTTTTGTACCCTCGGGGGCGGGGCCACGACTGCATCACGGGCTTAGAGCAGCTTTGGTATACAATTTTCAGGATGCATGTCTTTAGGAGGTAAATACCCATTTGGTAATGGTTACATTTCTATTTCAGGGAACCAGGGTTATGATAATAACCTAACGTTCTTGTGTGAAAACAGTTGCATTGAGGTTATGCTAAGGTGTATAGTTACTCTTAGCAGTGTCTTTACCAGTATGATTTATACATCTGTCAGGCTGTATTGACAAATGGGGGATTGGGGATTGTGCTTGTTGGGTGGGTGTAATAATGCAAGGCGACAGATGTGATCTAGCGACTCATCTGTGTGCAGAGGACAAGAAGGACGTGATTGGCGAGCTGTCGGCTCTGAGGAAACAGCTCCGCAGCGAGCAGCGCCGGCTGGAGGAACAGCATCTCAGCAACATGGCCCGGGACGAGCTGGACACACCCCTCTCCGGCAGGTAGTACTCTGCTAAGACACTGGCAAAACCAATCCAACGCTCAGAGTTACTAAAACAAATCCATTGTTACTGGCAGTCTGGATTCTAATGGTACAGCACATTTAAATAGCGTTAAAAGCGAAACCTTAAAGAAAACCACATCGATTTGAGAAGAACGAGAAATAATAAACCATCCCATGGGCAATAGTAGAGACGGGTAGCTGGTTTAGCTGCCATAATAATGGAATGTGTTGAACGAGGTAAAAAAAACTGAGCGAACACCTTGTGTAGCATGGTTCTGTGGAGCTAACTGACTCATTGTGGAATGGTCATCAGATGTGGAGTCTGTTCATGGAGTTGCACAGCTAACAGGCATGTCAGTGTCCTCCTGTACGAAATGTTTTGCCCAAGAGAACACAGAGGCCGATCATAACCGGTAACAGACAGACATTATAAAGGCAGTTAAAGAAGCGACATGGACAGCTGTCTGTGTGAAATACAGTTTGGGAATCCATTCACAAGGCAGTGGACCACGTGTTCCTGTACTCTCTGTTAGTGAGTGGCTCCATGAAAATAATGTCTCTCTGCATGGTCTGAGCCCAACTGAACTGCTGCAGGGTGAGCTACAATGATGTATACCAGACTCAAGTTAAACAGTACTCATAACATTTCTGCTCTGTTCAGCTGGGCTGTGCAAACACCCAATACTTTAGGAAGGGAGAATACCAATGCCTCTTGCTTTCTGTATTATTATTATTATTATTATTATTATTATTATTAGGGGTTCAACAATTAATCGATTGCATCAATTATTGATCACCTGTCCTTTTAAATTTCCTGAGCTCTGATTACATATTGGTGAATCGATGCATCAAATTAGAACACAGTTTGAAGTCTCCTGTTGCCGGTTTGCATTAAAACATCGAGTGTGTGAGTGTGCTAGGATACACAATTTAGGCCTCTACATTCGCGTTGGACAAGCCAAATCAGAAGTAGGCCTATTGTATTCACGTTTTCTTGATTTAAAAATTAAGGCAATACGTTTTTTTTTTCTTTGTTTTAAATCTACTGATTTACCTTCTTCTGTTTCAAAGCATGTTGTGTTTGGATTATATGGCAATGTTATATGAAAATAAGCTGAATTTAGTATGATAGTTAAATTAGTCAGGATTTTTTAAGATTAATTCAAATGTTTTTCTTTGCTTTTGGATATAAAATGTTAACAGTAATGAACAACCATAGTTCAGATGGAAATGACTTCTGTTAAAATATAGTAGTAGTTGTTATTATTATTATTATTATTATTATTATTATTATTATTATTATTATTACAGTGTTAAAGGGACATCTGATCGGACACACGCATATTCTTTTCAGTTGTTAAAAACTCAAGTCCTTGATATTTCTTTTTTTACAATCGGAAGTGTTCTGATTTGAATATAAGTTGTGCCTTTTTGTTTAACTGTTATGCACAACAGTGTTTTTTAGTTTTTGGATCTTCTGTTAAACGAATGTTTGCTCTTTATTTTGAAAAATAAAACGTAAATTCATCAGTTATCGTTGATTTAAATGTCTACGGCAAATACGAAATTTAAGGTGCCGATTGCACCACTAATTATTATTATATTTTTTTGGTTTATAATAATACTGACAATAATGCATTCTTTACATTGCAGACAGTTTATAATCACTGTAAGAGCATTTTTTTTTTTACCCATAAATTATTCCTGCTTAAAGCAGAAGGCAGTGTTTAGCCTTTAGCAGTATTAGTAGAACTAGTATTTATCAGAATTATTTGCTGGTCTGTAATATTTAAAGTAAAGGAGAATTTTGACATTAAAGAATAAGTAGCAGGTTTTGAAAATTATAGCGTTGTACGGCCCCAGGTGTTGCTACAACTGTTGTACCTGTACTTTTTCATGGTTAACATCTTGACAACTTTTTACACTTATAACTTGAGTCTGTTTCAAAGCTCTGTCCTCTAAATCACTGCATTGTTCTGTACCACATCATGAATCCTTATTGCTGTTAATCCTATTGTTACCTGTTTGACAATGTGGGCAATAATTCCTACACAGTGCACTAGAGCAGATGTTTTGAAAAGAGCTTTGAAACAGACTTTTAAATTATAAGTGTAAAACAGTTGTCAGGATGTCAAGAATGAAAAGAAAAATTAAAGGTACGTTATTTAAACAGTTGTAGCAACACCTGGGGATGTGTAACGCTATATTTTTTTTCAGAACCCCACTACCTACTCTTTAAGCTTTTATCCCTTCTTGTATGTAGTTTTGTGTCACAATTGGATTTCTTTGATAAATTCACTTAACATTAACAGTTAAAATTTATTTTTTTATTATTATTTTATGAATTTTGTATACCAGTTACATTTTTAAAATCTGGCAAATATAAATTTGTTTTTCATTTAAGTTTTTCATGTAACTTGTAACAAATACATTCATACATTTATTTAGAATGTGCAGTCACCTCCAAAATTATTGGCACCCTTGATAAAGATGAGCAAAAAAGGCTGTATAAATAAACAACACAGGTAATGAGCTATATTTTCTCAAAAAGATAGGTGTCAGAATTATTGGCAGCCTTAAAGATGCTTATAAATAAAATCAAACAAAATTAAAGCTGCATTAACATTCTACTTCTTTTAAGTTCATCTCAGTCTTAAGGAACTGTATTGTGGCCTTCCATTACTTCCTGTTTCACTGGGGTATAAAAATGAGGTAACACGCATATGAAATCCATTTGTCATCCATCACCATGGGGAAAGGCAAAGAACTCACAAATGAAAAGAGACAAATGGTTGTTGACCTTCATAAATCAGGCAATGGGTACAAAACAATAGCTAAAAAAACTAAATATACCACTTACCACTATTAGGGCAATAATTAAGAAGTTAAAAACCACTGGAACAGTGGTAAACTTGCCTGGTAGAGGACGCAAGTGTATCTTGCCCCCACGCACAGTGAGGCAGGTGGTTCGGGAGGCAAAGGGAAATCCAAGGGCCACAGTTGGAGAATTACAGAACTTGGTTGCATCTTGGGTCTCCAAGTCTCCAAATCTACAATTAGACGCCACCTCCATGCCAATAGGCTATTTGGAAGGGTTGCCAGAAAAAGCCTTTATTGAGAGCAACCAACAAACGTAAGCGCCTGGAGTTTGCTAAACGACATTGGCACTTTGATTGGAACCGAGTGCTATGGTAAGATGAGACGAAAATAGAGCTCTTTGGCCACGCACACCAGCGGTGGGTTTGGCGTCGAAAGAAGGATGCGTGTGCAGAAAAGAACCTCATACCTACTGTAAAATATTGTCGTGGACCTTTGATGTTATGGGGCTGTTTTGCTTCCACTGGTCCTGGGGCCCTTGTTAAGGTCAATGGCATCATGAACTCTACCCAGTACCAGGACATTTTAGCCAAAAACCTGGTTGCCTCTGCCAGGAGGCTGAAACTTGGCCGCAAGTGGAGCTTCCAGCAAGACAGTGACCCCAAGCCCACATCAAAATCCACAAAGAAATGGTTAATTGACCACTAAATCAACATTTTGCAATGGCAATCTCAGTATCCAGACTTGAACCACATTGAAAACCTGTGGTTTCAATTGAAGAGGGCAGTCCATAAGCGCAGACCGAAGGATATCAAGGATCTGGAAAGATTCTGTATGGAGGAATGGGCTAAGATCCCTCCCAATGTGTTCTCCAATCTCATTAAACATTATAGAAAAAGACTTAGTACCGTTATCCTTGCAAGGGGAGGGTGCACAAAGTACTGAAAACAAGGGTGCCAATAATTGTGACACTTCATTTTTTTTGGAAATAAATTTATAATTTGAGAAATGTGTAATTTTGGTTGATTCCTTTGAATCATTAATAAAGTCAAATATATTCCACATGTTGGAAAATTACAATATAGCTCAGTACTGGTATTATTTATTTTATAGTCTTTTTTGCTTATCTTTATCAAGGGTGCCAATAATTTTGGAGGTGACTGTATGTCTGAGGACCGAACAGCGAACAGCATGTAGTGAAAGCAAAAATTTTGTCAAGTGTTAGTGTGATAACCCAAGTTTGACTAAGATCAGTCCTAACCCTGCAGTGTATAAAAAGGTCTTCACAATGTGAACCTCAATGTCATTGGTGTGTATGCATTTGAAGGCGAAGAGACAGAAGTGAGATGGATATTTTCGACATGGCCAGGCTCCGGATGCAGGCTCCTGTTAGGAGACCCTCCTCCAAAGAAGTGGAACCAGTAAACCCCCAGAACATTCGGGATTTCAATCAACTGAAGTACAGAGGCAAGCCCAGCTGACCTGTGTGTCACTTCTATTTATTTCATGTGGGATTTTCAATATAAATCATTCGTTTTGTTTGTTTGTTTTTGTTGTTGTAGTTGGGCTGCACTGATAACATTGCTGTTCTGCTCATCTGTGGAAATGCAGCGTGGTAGTTTCGTTGTTGTAGGTGGGGCCTAGAGTAAAAAGCCGACGCTCGGCCAGGGTGTCCTCGGCTCACCGCGCACCAGCGACCCCTGTAGTTTGGCCGGGCGCCTGCGGGCTTGCCTGAAAGCTGCCCAGAGCTGCGTTGTCCTCCGACGCTGTAACTCAGAGGTGGCTGCATGGTGGGTCTGCAGTGTGAAATGAAGCGGTCGGCTGACAGCACATGCTTCGGAGGACATAGGAGATACTTTTTTAATTGGAGAAAAATTTTACCCTTTGTAACACGTAAAATATTGTAAAATAATATCTGAAGTGCAATACCCCTATTGAAGACCACAAACAAGGTTGAGCGAGTAAACTGGTCAGATCTTGCTGTATTATGAAATGTGGTGAATAGCTGTGTGATTATTGTGCTCACAGAAACTGAAACCCGCGAAGAGGTGAGGCAGGCTTACCCAGACCCGCCGAACGACGACCACAGCTTGGAGATCCAGCAGCAGGCACTGCTCCGTGAACAGCAGAGGAGAATAAACAGCATGAGAAAAAGAGGAGGTGACTAGAAGGCTGGCTTATAAAAACACTGCTTTATAAAAAGGGCGATTCACAAACAAGGCACCATAGGGAAAAAAACAAAATGTCTTTCGCACCTTCTTAGATCACATGCTCCCAGGCTGTTGGAAAAGCCACAGACCTGTGGAGCAGCCTCACAAAACATTGCCAAATAACAGGACAAAAATAGGACAAAGTACAAACATGGCACCCTACTTACTAGACCATGCCCTAGAAAAATTTGAATAACCATGTGCCAGACCAATGGTTTAACAGCAATGATTTTGGCTTAGTAATAGTTCTAGTGTTCATTCATGGTTAAGGAATAGATGCAACAGTATTTGGAAAGTAAGTTAAAGATTCCTGTTTTCTGCTTTGTACAGATGGTCATGGCTTTTCTATTCCACGTACAAACCCACAAAACCTTCTGCTGGTGAGTAGCTTCATTGTTAATGGGAACTTGTATCTTTTGTTACTGTAAGTGTAAAAATATATTGATATGGGCCTCTCGGTTTTTATTACTGTATTTTGTATTTATTTATTTATTTTTTAGCAAAGGGACCATTCAGAAGAAATACTGAGAGGGTCATTACTGGAATCGGAAAGTGCTTTCATTCGTGAGTGTACATTATACATAAATTGATTAGTATGTTTTGCTTATCATTTTGATGAAATGTAAGTTGGGAGAGTAGTTACGTTTAAAAAAAATAAAATAACTAGACTAGAGGCTAATACCGATTAAGATCAGTATTCATCAAATCACCTATGTGAACAGGGTCTAGTCCCAGCTGCTTCAGTTTCTACTGTACATGAAATGTAATGGTTCAATTTGTGTAAATTCTTAATTAAAGCAGTCCTTTACTTATTTTACAGGCCTGATTTTGATGAAGTGTGGTAAAATGCAAAAGTAAATACAAAGTACTGACAGTGCCCAATGAAAAGTGGGAGGAAAAAGATGCTAGCAAATCAGGAGCAACTGACATTCCCTTTAGGAAAACCATAACCTTGGCGATGGCCTTGGCCGTGATCTGGATAAACAAAAAGCTGCTCTTTATTGCCATAGCACCATTTGTTAATGCAATATTAGAAATATTTACATTCATCAAACAAATTTTGCATATGCGATTGCAGTGTTTCGTTATATTCTGTAAGTGAAAAGTACTTTATTTTTCACAGGAAAAACCAATGGAGAGACCTACCCACTGCTGGTAGACACTGAGCTGAGAGCAGGACAGCTTTCCGCAAGAGCGCGGAGGAGACAGATGAAGAAAATAGACGTTGAAATTGTAGGTGTTTTGACTGTGTTGATTCATTTCTAATATTATTCCCTGACATATTTACTTATATATCACACTTGGATTTTAGAACCGGCATCCAATTGTCTTAAATCTTGGTATGCGCATTCCTTGTCTTCAATCCACAAAACCTTTGGGAAGGGTTCACGTTGTAAGTGGAGGATAATACTTAAGATGTATTTAATAATTTATTATTTATAAATGCTTCCTTGGATCCTTTCACTAAACATTCATGGATTTTTATACCTTTTACGTGTCATTTTGTTTTACTATACCATACAAACCTTTCTGCAAGGTATTTTGCGTGTAATCTTTTAATATATTTTTTTTCTACTTGTAACCTTTTGTTTTCCTCTGTTGTTTCCATCAGCAGGATGATGTACTTCCCAGGGAACCTCAAGCACACCCAGACAGCTACTCTTTGAACTCTCTGACCAGTCTGAATGTTGATCAGGTCAGGGCCAGGAATGAGCACAGGATGAAACGGCTAGAGGATCTGCACTATCCCAGTAGGAATATCGGTAAGTAAAACCTTCTCTATTCTAATGCATTTACTGCTTCTGTGTTTGGCTGGATGTATGTATAGGAAGGGCGGTGATGTTGGAATATAGTAAAATAGTTTCTTATGACAGGACACTGAATTGTTGCCCGTTTCACTCCAGTCCAATCCTAGTGAGAGGCAATTCCTTTTCATGGTGAGCCTTGCAGTTTCAAGGATCCGGTTCAATTAAAGACTTGAGCCCCACTTCAGTAGTGGGTTACTTAAGGAGAAAATACACGATTTTCTTCTTTTTTTTAATATTGACTGTGAAAGCGTAATTTTTTTTTTTCCTGTAGGAGAAAATACATCTCTGGAAGACCCAGATGACCTCCTGAAACAGTTTTCCTCTAAAGACAAAGAGAGACCGTACTCTGTGGAGACTGTAGCCACAGAACCCTGGCTGAGACCAGGGACCTCTGAAACACTGAAGCACTTTATGGCTGGTCAGATGCGACGAGAGAGACCTCCATCAGCAAACTCGTTGGCATTGAACTGGCAGGGCCCTTCAACATCACACGGATGAGTTCTTAATAGCAAAGTTAACCATGCCTTTTCCACCAGGGGAAAAAGATATCACATGTACTTTACTGTACCAGAGATATAATGCATTCTGAGTCCGTATAAGTTTGATTGTGTTCACTGTATGTGCCGTTCAGTACTTTGATGGGTCTTAATCAGAATTATTGAATAATTTATGGTGCATGACAAAATTCTATGAAATTATTTTATTCTTCCGGATTTAAAATACATTTTATTGGTTTTAAGAAAACATTTGTTTGCTACCTCACTCTATTAAAAGATTCAGCCTTTATTTCCAAGGAGAAAACCTGTGAAACCAAACCAGCTGATCTACAAAAAGAAAAATCTGTTTTTAATCTGTTAAATTACATGAAATAACATGTATGGTTTTTATTAATATACCATTATGCTTCTGCTGTCTTGCAGCATATCTCCTTGTAAATAAGATACAGACATGATAGACCTTTTTTGGCAATGTATGTCTAAATGCATACAGGCGCAGTGTAATGGATTTTGGAAGGTATAAATCATTTATGTTGCTCTTAATAAAGCAGCGTGTGTGTTGATAAAACGGCCTCACATCCATTCAACACCTCATCTCTCCAGAAATCATCCGATATACAGATTTAATACGGTGTAGAATTTTTTTCGTAAGGATTTAAATTTGACAATATGGTTGGGAGAAAAGATGACACATTTAATATCTGGTAAGTGTAGCACCACATCAGTTACATAAACGGAGTGTGGTTTCTCTGAAGCACTCTCTCTTGACTACCATATTATTATGGCCTTGTGCTGTCAATACTAGGTTTTATTAGAATTAGATTTAAGCAAACAAGTTAAGCCAACAAAATGGTCCCAGAGATATGAGCAATGCATTTTGCAGTGGTTACACATAGGGGATGCTTAAGTATTCAAAATGGACAGAATGCAATTAACAGAGCCTTTTGCTAAGTATTTCTTGTGTGTGTGTTAGGTTTTTTTTGTTGTAAATTATAAAATTTGTTTGTAGAAAACTTAATATAAAATAAAATTATATATATATATATATATATATATATATATATATATATATATATATATATATATATATATATATATATGGCTATATTTGCATCCTGAGTCATTCTAAAAAAAGGCATAATACCACAGAAGTGATGTCAAAAAGTGATAATTCCTGTAGAGTAAAATATACTTGACTTTGACACAGTACAGAAATGTTAATGATCAACAAAGAAAGTCCTCTGCTCACTGCGCACCAGCGACCCCTGTAGTCTGGCCGGGCGCCTGCGGGCTTGCCTGTAAGCTGCCCGAGAGCTGCGTTGTCCTCCGACGCTGTAGCTCTTGGGTGGCTGCATGGTGAGTTCGCAGTGTGAGAAAAAGTGGTCGGCTGACGGCACACGCTTCGGAGGATAGTGTGTGTTCGTCTTTGCCCTCCTGAGTCAGCGCAGGGGTGGTAGCGGTGAGCTGAGCATAATAAAATAATTGGCCATTCCAAATTGGGAGAAAATAATAATACAAAATAATTGGCAACGACTAAATTTATATAAAAAAAAAACCCCAAAAAACACACAACTGTACTGCTGAACGTCTTCTTTAATATTAGCGTCACAAGGGTATCCATGTATTATAAAAAAAATAATAGATGGGCCTCTTCAGTGAGAATACAGGAAAACAACTCCATCTCGGGTTTCTGTTTATAAATACTCAACCTTTGGTCTTGTAATTTATGACGTCACAGAAACCCTCGATTAAATTATTTTCCTGTAAGCCCATCTACTTTTTTATTTATATATATATATATATATATATATAAAATTTCCTCATTTTGAATTACCTTATTTCTTCATGAAAAAATCAAGTGCAGTGCAGGTTGCCATGTTTTGGTTCACTTCAAGTACAAACATTACATTACACTGTCCTTGCTAAACCCTTCATTAACATTTTCATTTATGCTGAGTGCCCTCAGCATTTACATATAAAGTACAGAGTAATTGGAGTGCCCTGACTTTTAAAAGGTAATTGATACTTTTGCATTGTATTCATAGGCATACTGATCAGGCTTCCTTCAGGTACAATTACTAGATAATAATCTAAATTGGTCATTTAACCCTTAGAACTATACTGACCAGCAAAAGTAATGCACCAAACACTTACAATGCCTATAGTAAGTATTCACCCTCCTTGTACTTTTCAGTTTGCAGTGTTACAACCTGAAATCTTGATGCATTTAAATGGGATTTTTTTTTCCTTTGATTTACACAACCTACTCAACACTTTGAAGAGGCAAGAGAATTTTTATTATGAAACAACAGTTAATGAAAAATAAAAAAAAACATGAAATGTTTTGGTTAGATAAGTATTCATCACAAACCCCCCCCCCCCCCCTCCCCCCGACTCTCAATCGGATTCAAGTCCGATTTGAGAACTCTCTTGCAGACTGAAGCAGCTTTTCCTCAAGGATTTGCCTGTATTTAGCTCCATCCATTTTGCCCTCTACCCTGACAAGCTTCCCAGTCCCTGCCGATGAAAAGCATCCCCATAGCATGATGCTGCCACCACCATGCTTCACAGTAGGGGTGGTGTTACCTGGGTGATGTGCTGTGTTGGGTTTGCACCAGACATAACACTTTTCATTTAGGTCAAATAGTTCAATTTTTGTTTCATCGGACCGCTGAATCTTTTGCCACATCTTTTCAGTCTCTCCCACATGCCTTTTTGCAAATTCCAAGCAGAATTTTACATGGGCTTTTTTTCTGAAATAGCTTCCTTCTTGCCACTCTTCCATACAGGTCAGATTTGTGGAGTACCTGAGCTATTGTTGACACATGGACAGTTTCTTCCATCTCAGCCATGGAACGCTGTAGGGCTTTCAGAGTTGTCTTTGGCCTCTTGCTGGCTTCTCTGACCAATGCCCTTTTTACCCGGCTGCTCAGTTTGGGAGGACGGCCTGCTCTAAGCAGATTCTGGGTGGTGCCGTATAAACTTCCACTTCTAAATGATCGACTTGACTGTGCTCCAAGGGATATTCAATGCCTTCAAAATCTTTTTTATATCCCTCCCCTGATCTGTGCCTTTCACATCTTTATCCCGGAGTTGTTTTGAAAGCTCCTTGGTCTTCATGGTAGTATGTTTGCTTTGAATGCACTACCCAACTGTGGGACCTTACAGAGACAGATGTATTTAATTTGAAATCATGTGAACCACTTTTATTGCACACAGATGGACTCCATTTAACTTATTATGTGAATTCTGAAGGTAATTGGTTGAACCTGAGCTTATTTAGGAGTGTCATAGCAAAGGGAGTGAATACTTATCTAATGAAGACTTTTCAGGTTTTTATTTTTAATTGGATTTGTTTTTTCACCACCCCATTTTTCACACATTGAAAGTGTTGAGTAGGTTGTGTAAATCAAAGGAAAAAAATCCCATTTAAAATGCATCAAGATTTCAGGTTGTAACACAACAAACTGAAAACGTCCAAGGGGGGTGAATACTTACTATAGGCACTGTATATCATGTCTTCATTGAACTAAACTACAATACAGAGACAAATACTACTAATTAAATGTAAATGTCTGAACCCAGAAATTGTGATCTGATGGCTTGATTGGGGCACCCCCTACTCTGAGTGTCCTGCTCAGCTCGAAAACCATTGCTCATTAAACTGTAATGTCATTAAACATATTCTATATTCAACATCCCCATAGTTTTGACAATCCTTGGTTGTGAAAACTATGGGGAGAAGGGTCAATGTATCTTCTGGTTACAGCAAAGGAGTTGGAATCACCAGGTGACCAATTAGTGATTCATTCCCATCCTGTAAAATCCCACTGGAAACAAGACTGCCAGATTTCCTGTGTAAGCAAGTTGCTTTTTTTGTGTGGTTAAAAAAAAGGTTTTCCTCTTAAAAGACCGATAAACACAAGTGAAAGCAGACTTCAGATTTGAATTGCACTGATGAACAGAGTTCAAAAACTTTATTGACCTGTGACCTGATTAGAATGTGCCAGATGATAACCAATATTGTACAGAAAGTTGTACAGATTATTATTATTTTATTTTTTTACATAGAAAACTTTACATTGCTGTACCATATACATTTCGTTCATCAGTTTTCTACCTCTGCTGTGACTAGGAATGCTTCAGACCCATTCATATCCATATTATACCATCAAAACAGTTCACAGTATTAATAATATATTGTCAATACATTAAATCATCCCCAAGCCAAAAAACAGTTTTCATATATTCAACATTAAAATTTTGTACACATTACAGTGAAACCTACATCAAATATGGAAACAGATTTGTGACGCACTTCGAATTAGTTTGCAGCGATTCAAAGTTCTAGTTTAAAGAGGATCCCCATCACTGGCTCATTTTTCCCATTTAAATAAAAGCCTCTACATATAATTTTATGTGGAATCATTCAAATTTAGTCTCATACACTATACATCCTTTTATAAATGATCATTTATCCCAAATCCTATTGGGCTACCTGCCTTAGCAATCATAATGGGAAATTAAAATGTTCACAAAATGTAAAATACCCAGTGCTTAAGTAAATAAAATCTAGAAGTGCAGCAAATTAGAGAACATAAAATATAGAAATAACATTATTGCAGGAACAGCTTTCTAGTGTTACGGGTTGTATATTACAGACCTGCGTTTCTGTACAACTACTTTTAATTCAAAAACTGCTTATGGTTATTTTAGCTACTGTCTGAAAAAAATGAAGTCACTCAAACCAATATTACCGTTCGTTTTTGATTATTATTGATCACTTTTTTTTTTAAAATATTTTTTCATTTGATCCTTTGGACGCGTGTCAGATTAGACAGAAACACAGGTCCTTTAAAATACTACAGTTCTGAACATTCAGAAGGTTAGAAATGAGTATTTTTTTAATATTTGATTCTTTTATCCAGTTGTACAATGGTTGGTCGTTATCCCAGCCACACTGGCGACATTCCGTTGACCTTGCTTATGACGGGCTCCACGCTCAGCATGAACCAGAGAAGAGCATTCTGTACCATTAATCATCCTGAAAGTTGCAAGGGAATAGAGGACTGCAAG
This sequence comes from Acipenser ruthenus, assembly GCF_902713425.1. Taxonomy (NCBI): domain Eukaryota; kingdom Metazoa; phylum Chordata; class Actinopteri; order Acipenseriformes; family Acipenseridae; genus Acipenser; species Acipenser ruthenus. The sequence goes on along the minus strand of NC_081191.1, from coordinate 81,533,348 downwards.
CCAGGATTAAAGTTCAAAGCAGCCATACTACAGGACCCTTTAGCAGGGTCGAATTTGCCATACACAAAACCGTTTCAGAGCAACCCAGAAATTTAGATAAACACAAACTAGACCTTGAGAGTTAATGCTTTCAGTGAGTGTTCAGCATTTCCCCTTACTCCTTGCCCGCTCCATGCTCCTGTTCAGAAGAATGTGATATTTTAAAGACAATCCCAATACGCAGGTAGAACTTGCGAAGAACAGCCCGCAGCTCAGGAATCAGGTCGAACTGCATAATTTCACACAGGAGGGGGTAGTATCTTGAAGCATGAGCCTTGAACTATCAAAGGAAAGAAACACAGACATACTTAAAAATACAGTTCATGTAGAAGATGTCTTCACATTTTAAGTAATAAAATATATGTCCTGAAGTCTGAATTTATCCAAATCTATACCATAAGCCATTTATGAAAATAATTAATATTGAATAATAGTCTTGAAATTAATTAATGTCTATAATGTCTAATTTGAAATGCAAAGGTTAGTTTTCTGGTTTCAATTCTGTCAAAATGAAAAAGAGATGGCCTTGACTTCAACCACTTATTAGATGATGATATGTCTGTCACATGCAATATGTCAGCTACTGCAACTTCATTCAACATTGTACACAACATTGTGGTGTTTTTGGAATCTGATGGTATAGATACTTTAGTGTACTGGTAACATCAGTCATTTAACATATGTTTTGTATTTTGGCTTGAGATAACTATCTAACAATTATTTCCTGCTGTCAATTTATTTTCCTCTTTAGTCAACATGAGGAAAATCTGCAAAACTAAATTAAATTAGCTGTCTTAATTAATTTATTCAGTTAGTATACTTTTCTTACCCTGTCATCACTTATTTTTAAAACTTTTGTGAGAAACAGAAGGAGCAGGCTTGTCCAAGCCTCCCTGTGGCTTTCAGACGTCAGTGTCAGGAAGTAACTGATGGCATCACTGCACACACTGCCAAAACAGAACAAGAGCAATCACAACAATGAATATTGCAATATCCAAACCTTTCAACTTCTAGTTGGTTAGTCTAAAGACTCAACTGAACCCTGGATCTGTCAAAGAAACCACGATAAACTAAATTCACACACCGATAACTGCAACTTCGCAAACTGAAAGTCGGTCAAATTCAAAGGCGTGATACACTGTTTATACTTGCACTGACAGGAAATGCTTTGTTACTGCCTATATACAGAGCGAGTCAGAAATCACTGGACAAACAGGAGCAACACATTTATAAATGGATAAACACAGAACTAAAGATCCTATTCAAAC